>NC_056588.1:26623724-26640385 GCF_018340385.1 Cyprinus carpio
ATGAAACCGAGAGCAAGAGTTTCCGCCCATATTTTCTGCATTTAGCTTTTGAATGACCAGCCGCTGCCTGGGTCTGTGCGAATTCAACTGGCTTTTTTTCTCTCCTTTTACACAAACCGTCTATTTCCCATTCTAATTTCGTCCTCTGGCTGTTAACTGTTTTTATTTCTTTCTTTTTCTGCTGATGGCCCACGCACCCCCTGCAATACTCGAGCGCCCCACTTTGAGAAGCACAGCTTTAGAAAGACTTTAAATAAATAAATAAGTAAGATATACATATAACCTTATTTATATTTGTTATTATTATATGCTTTCAAACATTTCTGTGTGTAACGTGCCAGGGTACACTGTTACTGCTTGAGTAATTTCAGTGTGCCGTTTTGAAGTATGTTTGTTATTATTATATGCTTTCAAACATTTCTGTGTGTAACGTGCCAGGGTTGTCAGGTTTTCACAACAAAACCCGCCCAATTGCTACGATACGAGGGGGGTCCACCGGTATTCCAGGAGTTAAAATACATGTTTTATGGAGGGGTTCCCCAAACCGGGGCGGACTTGCAAGACTATAGCATACCAACTTGATGCTTCCTCTAAAGACTGCTTAGATGTGTTTGACTTGAAGCACCACTGCTTGACCGCTGGGTGCGTGTCATCAAAGTACTGTGAGAGCTATGAGAGAGCAGAGGTCTCCTTATGCTTTCTCTCGCCGTACTTTGATGTCATACACCGATCGATCTTCAAGTCCAGTCGAACACACCTCTTTACTCTCGGGTGTCACGTGACCGAGTGTAATCGCAGCCTCTGCGATTGAAGATTTTCAAATAGTTTTTTCATATAATTAAATAATCGCAAATGCAATTAATCGTTCTGCCCTAGTGTGAGAGTGAGTGTGTGTGTGTGTGTGTGTGTGTGTGTGTGTGTGTGTGTGTAGTCGGGGGGAAGGGTCACAGTGTTTCTCTGTATGTGGTCATTCATCCCCGTCCCTCCACCCCTTCTCTCTAGCTCTGCCACTCTTTATGTGTCAGTATTCATTCACTCTCTACTTCTGTGTGGGTTCATCATGTTGCCTACAGAACCGCCCCATGACACACAGATGCCCATCAAACCATGAGCACAGCCTGTGTTACACCCCGCAAACACAACTCTTCAGCACTCTATCACCTTGATGTTCAGGCTGCATGTGTTGTAAATGCCATTATAACATACCTTGGTACATAGACACCATGACAACACCCTAGCAACCATTCAGAGCATTTTAGCAAAACCCTGGCAACCACTCAGAACACTCTAGCAACTCCCTAGCAACCACTCAGAACACTAGCAACACCCTGGCATCCACTCAGAACACTGTAGCGACACCCTGGCAACCACTCAGAACACTGTAGTAACACCCTGGTAACCACTCAGAACACTCTAGCGCACTCTGGCAACCACTCGAACACTGTAGCGACACCCTGGCAACCACTCAGAACACTTGTAGCACACCCTGGCAACCACTCAGAACACTGTAGCGACACCCTGGCAACCACTCAGAACACTAGCAACACCCTGGCAACCACTCAGAACACTGTAGCGACACCCTGGCAACCACTCAGAACACTGTAGCTACACCCTGGCACCACTCAGAACACTGTCGACACCCTGGCAACCACTCAGAAAAACACTGTGGCGACCACCTGACAACCACTCAGAACATGAGCGACACCTGGCAACCACTCAGAACACCTTTGTAGCGAGACCCTGGCAACACTCAGAACATTGTAGCGACACCCGGACAACACTCAGAACACTTCTAGCGAGATGACACCTGGCAACACTCAGAACATCGTGCGACACTCAGACACTGTAGTGACACCCCTGGCACCATTCAGAACACGTAGCGACATTCAGAACACTGTAGTTGGACACTGGAACCACCTCAGAACCTGTTAGCGAACACTGGACAACCAATCGAAACACTCTAGCGACACTCAGAAAATCGTAGAGACACCTGGCAACACTCAGAAACACTGTAGCGACACAATAGAACCATCAGAAAACTCTAATGCGGACATCAGTAAACCACTGTAGTGACACCCTGGCAACACTCAGAGACACTGTAGCAACACCCTGGCAACCGCTCAGAAACCACTTCTAGCGCCACTAAACACTGTAGTGACACCCTGGCACCCCTCCAGAACAATCAGCGAACTCCAGATCACTGTAGCGACACCCTCGACAGCCCCTCAGAACACTCTAGCGGACACTCCAGAACACTGTCGTGACTTTCCCTGGCAACCCCTCGCAGAGGCACTGTAAAAGCGACACCATAGCTAAACACCTGTCAATTATTTCACAACTTTGTAGCACGACACTCAGGGGAACACTGTACTCAGTGACACTTACTTAGCGACAACTCAGAACACTGTAAGTGACACACTCAGGAACATAACCACCTCAGCATGAAATGACTAACTATATGTACAAAAGCCACCTGGCACATACCATAACATCACTAAAAGACACATGTGCTAGCAACCACAGCACCGTCCGGTGAAACACTCAGAAACACTGTAGGACACCACGTGTACTTAATCGGGGCAAACTCTAGAACATATCATCTCTGAGAGCGACCTCGAACACTGTTTTGTGACACACTGACAACGCCACTAAGAACCACTCTAGTCCGACACCCCTGGACACTACCACACAAGAACAACAAACACCATGCGGGGTGAATGGAACCGAAGGTGAACCATTCAGAACACTCTGCGACACCCTGGCAAACCCATTCAGAACACTGTAGCAAACCCCTGGCGAACCACTCAGAACACTGTAGCGGACACCCTGGCAACCACTCAGAACACTCTAGCGACCCTCAAGAACACTGTAGTGGCACCCTGACAACAACCAGAAAAACTCTAGAGACACCCTGGCAACCAACTCAGAACACTTGTTAGCACACCCTGGCAACCACTCAGAACACTGTAGAGACACCCTGACAACACTCAGAAATAATCTAGCGACAATCAGAACACTGTAGCGACACCTGACAACCACTCAGAAACACTCTAGCGACACCCTGGCAAAACACTCAGTAACACTGTAGCAACACCCTGGCAACCTTCCGAAAACTGTAGCAAACACACTGGCACCCAATCAGAACCACTTAGCGGACCACCCTGGCAACACTCAGAAACACTCTAGCGCACCAGAAACCACTGTAGTGACCCTGACAACACACTCAGAAACACTCTAGCGATCACCCCTGGCAAACCGACTCAGAACACTGTAGCAACACCCTGGGACAAACCACTCAGAAACACTGTAGCGACCACCCTAGGCCCACCACTCAGACACTTAGAGATACTCAGAACACTGTAGTGACACCATCCATGACAACCACTCAGAAACCAATGCGAGCGTGGCACCATGGCAACCCATCAGAACACTGTAGCAACACCCTGACAACCACTCAGAAACTCCTAAGCGACACCCTGGCAACCACAGTTCAGAAACACCCTGACAACCACTCAGAACACCTAGCGCAACCCTGGCTTGACCACTCAGAAACACTGTAGCACAACCCCGTGTCAACCACTCAGAACACCTGTAGCAACACCACTGCAGGCAACCAATCAGAAACACTGTAGCAACACTTTAGGCCCTGGCAACCACTCAGAAAACACTGTAGCACACACCCTGTCAAGCCACTCAGACACACTATCAGCGCACCGTGGCAAACACACGGTCTTCAGAACACTCGTAGCACTGTTTAACGTCTAAATGTGTGATCGTGGTCCATGTTTCATCAGCACCTGTTTCAGGTGTCCTGTTATGTTTCCGTGTCTGTTACACTCACCGCTGATATTACAATAAACCACTCATTCCTCTGCTGTTGCCACAGCAACCCTGCTCAGTGTTATTCCATGGGCAACCGAGCACAGGTTACTACAATTTAGACCAATGGGCTTGTGGAAAGTTGCCCATGCCTACTTTTTCATTTTCACGTTCAAGTTCCCGGGAGAATGAGAAGAGAGCACACACCAACTAAAGTGTAGTGAAAGTGGGTTTGCCAGTTTGTCCTTGACCCGCTGTCCCACTAGGTGCCCCCATCGGGTCGTGGAGCATTGAAGACCATGCTACGAGACCAAACACTACGAGATCCGGAGAGAGGAACTTTCGTTTTTAGTTGAGCCTCTATTTCACAAGCTTGGGTTGGGGTGTTTTTGTCCAGCAGAGCAGGAGGACAAGTGTAAACAATAGTTATCTGTTTATCAGACTTTTTTTTCCAATAAATGTAATTAATTTTGCATTTTCAGAGTTCTCTGCATAGTTTTTGTTTGTGTTATATAAATTTCTTAAGACTCTCATTTTCCCCTATATGTAATAGTATAACTGTGTGTGTGTGTGTTGTGTGTGTGTGTGTGTGTGTGTGTGCGCGCGGCTAGGTTTATTAGAAATTAAAGCTCATATATTAATTAACCATATGATATTAAGTTTGATGATGATTTCATCATTTCTTCACATTTGTTAAAAAGAACTGAAAATCCTTTTTGAAAGCTCAGATTTTTGCCTTCTGTCTTTTAAAAGAGTTTATTTCTCAGACATTTTTGAAGTGAACTTTGAAGTTTGTTATAAATCTTAAGAAGTACAGCGCGCACACATTATTAATACGATGGTCCTGATACGTGTGTGCATGCGTGACCTTCCCCATGATGCACGGGCACATTTGTTGTGTTTTCCTTATTCTTGAGCGCGACGGTGGTCAGCGACGTCCTGGCAGTGAAGACTGAGTGAGTTCTGACCCGACTGAGGGCGCTGGGCTCGTGGGGTCACAGCGCGGCCATGATTACATGGATTGGAAATGACTCTGCAGCAGCTGAGACAGCTCATTAAATTCTAATCAATAGATGATCTGCCCGAGCGTGACCATGTGTCAGCAGACCCTACACGAAGCCCTCGCCACCCCTGACGCACCCCATGACGCCTACTGACTGGACATGGAGAGGCTGAATGACCCGCTCAGTGTGATTTAATGAAGAAATCAGGTAGTTCACCTGGACTCAAGGGACACACTAGCACTGATATGAATACAGTGACCTCAACAGTCACCCCTCCATCAGCACAGCGGACTGAAGAGACGTTTGTGCAGCGCCAGCAAACACGGAATCTCATCCTCCGTCTGTCTTTACTCTCCCTCTCCCCACCTCGGGGATGCCTTTGCTTTAGTTGTGCTGGGGCGCGAGGGGGGGCTGGATGTGCCTTCAACTTCTGGAACTGCTTGCTGCTTGGTTTTTAAGGGATTGGAATTGCAGTTTCACCCCAATACCATTTTAAAACATACTGTAACTTTCAGAACTAAAAACGTCCCTCCCAGTAATAAAAACCGCAATTATACTGAAAACTGAGCTGCACAGAACATGACAAATCCTGGACGTCTGTGAACTCTCTCTGTGTATTTAATACAGACCGTCCCTGTCAGTGAATCTATACAGTGTCATGCAGCTTAAGGCTTGATTTTTTTTTTCTACAGTGCTCATTAAAAGGGTGTGTTGTATTTTAGGGTAATGGAATGCAATGCTGTTACCAAAAATTGTGTCATGACCAGTGTTGGGGAAAAATACTTTTAAAAGCAATGCATTACAATATTGCGTTACTCACTAAAAAAGTAACTAATTACGTTACTTAGTTACTTTTTGTGGAAAGTTATTTTTGTGTTACTTTTTAAATATATGCAGGGCTTGTTTTTTTTATATAGAAGTTCTATTATTATAGCAATGTAAAAGCCTTTTCACAACCAAAAAGTGTAATGAATAAACCACAGGCTCTGAAGGAACAGTAAACTCACGTCTGTACAGTACAGGAGAAGAAAGTTCAACACTCTTCAGCAATAAAAAAACAACAACAAAAAAACAATGAAGCACAGTTGTTTATCTAATGTAATCCTTTTTTTTTAATAGTAGTGGTTAACCGCGCATCATCTCGGGTAAGCAGCAAAGACATTAGTTAATAAACTGGGATCAGATACCATTGTGTTGTTTAACATTTAATATTATTGCAGGTTTTTGTCATATTCTGAGTTTGCATTTCACTGTTTTTAATTCATTTTGATGAATACTAAATCTTTTTTTTGTCAGTCAATAAATGGAAAAACAAAGTACTACGTTACTTTTTTGAAAAAGCTAACTCCAATATTTTCTTCTTTTCTTAAATTTAAAAAGTAATGCGTTAACTCACTAGTTAACTTGAAAAAAGTAATCTGATTTACGTACCTCTCGTTACCCCCCAACACTGGTCATCAGTAAAATACAGTTTACACAAAGCACAGAATTATGTGAATTTGCATTTTCTAGCAGAGTACAGTAGGCAGCTCAGTGACTAAAAATCCTTTTATTCTACTTGTCTTTCCACAGGAAGTGATGACGCTACTTCCTCTGTCATAATTGTAATTTGTCATTTATTTGTAATCGTTTTCCACCCCCCCCCCCAGGTAGCAGGGTTGCACTCAAAATGTGGACAACAGCTAAAAAGTAAAGAAATAATAATAGTAATCAAATAATTAATTTTTACTTATTATAAGACTTTAACAATGACCAAAGTTGATTTGAATTTGTCCAGCAAGTAATCATGACGATGGGGTTGTGATGGGACAGTATATGAACACTATTGGTGTAAATGACCTGTAATTAAAGGCTGGAGCAGATACAACTATATTAAATTAAATGTTACACCAAACCTGCATTATGATTAGTTTACAAGCACTGAGGCCCCTAAAACTGTCTCAAACTGACAAAAATGAACTCTTCTAACATTGGCGATCATGAAGCTCATGGGTTTTCTTCACAGATGAGAAACCACAGATCATGAGCAAAGGGCTACGACCAAAACTCAGGGACATCAGTTATGGAGGTGCCCAGCGGTGCAGATCCATTCATCTGCTGCTAGCTGTGTTTAAAACTGACCTTTTTAAAAACCACTAACCTGCTCAGTAACAGAACCCAGCATTCTCTGGCTGTCATCATTAACTCTGAACTCAACTGCATGTTGTTCTACAAGACGTTCCTATCAAAGCAGAAAATAATAGGCCAATTTACAATACCAGAAGACCAAAGCAGACTAAACGTTGGGGTGTATCCCCTGTGTTGTGTGCAGTGAGTAGTCTGCTAAATCGCCCTCCCGTTCTCGGTCGAAAACAACTGCTAGTTTGTAGTAAAACTACCTTCCTAACCTTGTTGCTCGTCGGAAGCGGTTGATGGTCATATAGTTCAATGGATTGAGAGCAAAAGATTCATGGGGAGACGCCCACAGCCATCACACGTAGCCTAAACGAGGCAGTTCTGGAGCTACTGCAACAGGTCAGACCCTAAAATACAGTCCAATAAAAATAAACCTGACGTCTGTCGGGTAAATTACAGCAGAGGCTGAGTATGATGTACATTGTGTGATGTCTTCAGCACGGTTAGGGTTAGTAGGCGTTAAGGCTTGCTTCCTCATCTTATACACACAATCCACAAACACATTTCAAGCCAGCTTCTTCTATCATGTGCTTTAGTGTGCTAGAGAGTAAATATCAGTTTGTAGATTTTACAAACATTCATTTTGACAACATATTTAATAGACTGGTTTAAAAAAAAAAAAAAAAATATATATATATATATTGTTTACTGTACATCTTAATGTTATTAAAACTATGTTTTTTCAAAGTCAGCACATAGAGATCCGGAAAAGCCAGATCTCTATGAGTGGGAAGGTTTTTTCAGTAGTCCTGAGTAATAAATACCTTAGGTTATAATACTTGATTCAAACATCGCATTTAAAAAAACAAGTTTTTAAAAACGTTGGGAATAGAATTTTAGAGCATATGTAGGAATAGAAATAATTAACCAACTGAGGCTTCGAAGTTTGATTTTTCAACACGTTGTATTTCCGCCTCAGCACAACCTATACTTTTTATATAGAAAGACTCCTATAAAGCAAGCTTTGAAAATATTCGGATAAAAGGTCTAATTTATCTCATCGCTTGTAACAAATCTTAGCTAATATGGGCTTTTCAAATGGGAAAAATGGTATTACAGGTGCAGATATTTTACTTTATTTTACTCTATATGGCCCCGCCTCCACTTAATGGAGTGTCCATTAGAACAAACGTTGAACTCTCGTTTACTAGAGCCACTACTCCAGAGGACTGTATGATACCTCCAAAGAAGTGGCTCTTGGGCACTCAGCATTGTCCCTATCGAGCAGTACATACCTGTAAACTTAAGACAATATTTACATCGTTTGCTTCTTTTTGTTCCTGAATCCATTGATTTCTTGCTTGATTCTGGTTTTATATGTAAGTTGTTTTTTTTTATGTTTGTGACTATGTTTGCTGCTTTAAGTACTTCGGTAAGTACTTGTGGACTCGGGTTGAGTGTGTGTGTGTGCGTGCGGGGTTGTGTGTGTGGTGTGTGTGTGTCGTGTGATGTGAGTATAGAGTAACTGTTAAATGTAATGATGCTTTCCGTCATATTAGTTAACTTAGAAATAAAACGGCATGTAATCAGAACCTGCTGTGTTCAGTTGACTAGTTGAACCATCTCTAGTTGTTTACCAAACAATGTGACTAATACTCTTTAAGCTCTTGGGGAAACCAATGGAACGTGCTTCTATATGACTTAAATCATAAAAACATCCTTTTGTCCGTTGCGATCCATTCACGAGAGGTCCACTCTACCCGTCCTGATTCGATCTGATGCGCTTGTGCGGCTCCATTACACGTCGTATGGATCACATTTTCCTCATGATCCTCACGTGTGTGACGTGTTGTGTTTGACGCTTTAGTCATGTTTGTGTCGCTGCCTTGTAGATCACACTTTGGCATGTCAAAAAAAACAAAATGTCAGGCCCTTCAGAAGTGCACCTTTCAGAGCTGCTTGTAATTTTTAATTGACATTTCGAGTTGACATTGCATGTGCTCTGGGGAAGCCAAAGAGACTGCCTGTGTCCACCTTCCCCGTCGTCTCCTCTCACTCAGCCAATCAGGTTACTAATCATCTCTCTGTTTTAGATGAGTTTGAGAGAAATGTATTGAAAAAGGTCAGCGAGTTGTCCTTTCCAGTGACCTTCCCCGGCATTAGCCGCCAATGTTTTCAATTAGCGCGGCGCATTGAGGAGCGCACCGCCGCTCCTTGTTCCTGATTTGCCTTATTTCAAGCAGTCCTATTCGTCCTGCACCAAATGGCAAGCGCTCTTGCAGCGACGTTAATTATTCCTCCTTCTCCTTTTAAGTGTTGAGAACCAAGGGAAAAACAAACACGACTAATTTCCTCTCCAAACCTCACAGCAGAGCCGCATTCATCATCCAAACAATAGGTGGCCAAAACGCTAACCTCATAATAAACTCTCGTCAGGGGAGTCATGGGGTAATGAGGCTTCTCCTATAAAAGGCCGAAGAAAGAGGGGACTGCTCACTGATCTGAAAGCCCCGATCCGCGTCGTCTCATACCTTTCCCATCCAATCTTCCTTCCGGCTTCGGCCAGGCTCCGTGAGGATGTGTTTCATATATAAGTGAGTTATATCCATCTACTCGTCTTATAAGTTGCATTAAAAATTATTCAGCTGATAGTGAATATTAAGCACATAATAATTGTTCTTGTGTATGTTTAAGTGGAAAGCGGCGGAGGCGCCCGTAGGTTAAAGAGTGAAGTCACCGTCATATGGTAATATGCGACTCTGGACTGACAAATAGGACTGCGTACAGTCTCTTCATGTGACGGCGCTGCTGGGAGCGACGGCGCGGCTGAGAAACACACACATTACACTGTCCTTATTTCATAAGCTGTTTTGACTTTTATATTAAAGAAATAGTGTCATGCACTAATGAACATTCTGTCGCGCAATTACTCTCGCCCTCAAATCTAATTTTTCATCATGCATGTTACATTTTGACTTGCGCTGAACGTTATAAATCTATGGTCATAAAATTGAAAGTAAATTTTCTAAGTCCTCTGAATGATCAAACTTGATCAAACTCAATGTCTTCTGTCTCTGATTGATCGTTTTAGAGTGTTTTATCCAGTCAGAGCTCTATTAGTGTAAATTGTAGAACTAAATTAAATCATGTTTTTTTTTTTTTCTCCCTGCCATATTCTCACTGTATCATACTATATGAGCCATAAAGGTTTAACTATGCCACACGCGTGTTTCATCAAGGCAAACATGCAACTGGCTGTTTCTTGCAGTTTATTGAAATAACGAGTCATACAAGCTGAAGTCCAATGGATAAAATATTATTTAATGAATAGAGTTGATGGCTATTCAAATGAACCGTTTTCTGTTTTTATTCGAGTGTTTTGGTTTTGGCCAAGGATTTTAATATCAGTGCAAACATTAATTGAAGTTTGTATTGCGTCTGCATCTTAATGTGAGAGTGCGGTCTGTGCAGATGAAGTGATCTCTGCGGCGCTCCTGTATCAGAGCTGAGCCCTTGTAAGCGCTGTTCGTATAGAGGCTGCTAAAGGGTTAGATCTGATAAAACGCTGTCAGGACTCTCGACAAAGATGATGTATGGCCATATAAAGCACAGTATGGCTCATTTCTCTCTTCGGTCAGAGAGGGTTAATACTCTCAGTTTTGTCAATATATTCTGTGGCTTGACCTCTGGGAAATGGTTGACCCGAACATTTGTGTTATATTTTCTTGAAATCTTTTTGAGACATTTTGTGATGGCTGGTGGCTTTGACAATCTCTGGCAATAACATTAGACGCCAGTAATATTAGGCCCCCCGACTGGATCTTTTTTCATATTTCCAAAGCATGCGAGTAAACAGTCTGACATACTTCATACCTTGATCACATCCTGTTCATGTATAAATCTGAAAGATGTTCCTCAATTCTCCTTTGAAGACAAGCGGATATAATTCTAAGGCAGAGCATCAGACAGTTTATTCAAGATTTATACATTTTAATGTTTTAAAATTAAAAATCTATTCCCTTTAATGTTTTAAATGGAAGGATTTATACGATTCAGTGTTTTATTTACCTCAGTTCTGGTGTGAATTTTTCCATTAACCTTGTTTCTGCAGAATCTGTAGCCGAGCTTGTCCTCTTGTGACAGTTTAACCGTAAAGATCTCTGAAGGAGCAAAGTTGACACGACAGCATGACGTCAGGAAATCTTTCTGGGATTTTGCGGGCGCTGGGTCGGTATGACATTTTAACACCGCAGCACACGCCAGTGCAGCGCAGTAAACGTCTGACAAACGCACCTCTGAATGCTAATGCCACATTGACAAGATGGCTTTCATCATGCTTTAAACCGGATTTCAATGCATATTTAGGGACATTGTTTTAATGCGCTCGCATGTAATCCGCACACTTCAGTTCCCCCATCAAGCTTGTGGATTTAGCTCCCGCTAAGCCTCCATTTCATCTATTTATTTTCCAGGTTTGCTCCCGACGCATTAAATAAATTCGTGTTTCCAGTTGAGGTTAAGAATGATTTTGACACCACCGCTCTGCTTTAAAAAAGTGAAAATAAAACACTTCCAAGACGGGAAAATGGAAGTAAAGGTAGTAAGTGCAGTTTTGAGAAGAAGGCCCTACAGTGAAATAGACTTCTGAAAGCTTATTTTTTGGACATTTTGCTTTATTGTTTATACACATTATTATACACAGACGTTTTGTAAAAATCAGTCTAATGGGAGAATTTTGACATATGCATATACAGTACAGGTTAAAAGTTTGTAAACATTACTATTTTTAATGTTTTTGAAAGAAGTCTATGTATTGGTTTTCCCCAAAAATACAGAAAAAACAGTAATATTGTGAAATATTATTACAACTTAAAATAATAGTTTTCTATTTGAATATACCTTAAAAAAAAAATAATTGATATTCCTGATATGCAAAAGCTGAATTTTCAGCATCATTACTCCAGCCGTCAGTGTCACATGTAACATCCAGTCTATCACATGATCATTTAGAAATCATTCTAATATCTGATTTATTATGAGTGTTTGGAAAACAGTTCTCGCTGTCTAATATATTTGATCAATAAAAGTTAAAAAGAACTGCATTTTATTCACAAATAAAAATAAAAATTCTAATAATATATATTCTAATAATATATTTTCTTTACTATCACTTTTTAATCATTTAACACATCCCTTGCTGAACTAAAGTATTGATTTCAGAACCTGCCCACCTGTACGCATTTTGCGTAGCACGGCTACGCATTTTGACCTCAAAGTACACTGGTTAACGATTTGTCACTCTAAAATACGCAAATCTAGTGACGCCCCTGTCTGTCCACGCGCTGTATTCAAAACAGCAAAATAAAAAAAAATGAAGAGTGTCAATCAATCCAAGTTTTTTGTATGTTTGTTTTGTTTTGCATTTAAATAATTTCTGCGTTTTATTTTCTCCTCCTAGTAGCCTATAGTTTTCAGTTCAAAGCGGCTCGCGCTCGCTGAGGTGCTGCTGACAGAAAGGCTGCGTGTGAGGCTGACAGATATAAAGCTGTTTAAAAGGTGTTTGAGAGTGTGCTGTTTTCCGGTAACCCTGCTGGAGTCAATTAACGCGTATACGCGTTTTGGGGTATTTTCTCGCTGATAACCCCGAAAATAACTTAAATTACACTTTCAGTTTTGATCGTATCAGATAAGATGCAATACATCACATCGAATCTGTAAAGGGTCTACTTTTTTGTATACAGACATAATAACAACAAAACTTGTGCACTTATAAAAATAAAGATAACATAACAAGGAGTGCTGTCTGCATCCTTTGTCTGCGCTGATCTTCAGTGTACAAACGCGTCAATAAAATGAACTGTAACCTCAGTGAATACTCAACACAGAGACATGACGAGAGATATCTATAGAGAAAGCCTGACCATGTCTACTTTAAAACTAACTACAAGTGCTGCCGAAAAGCAAATATTCTGTGATAAAGTAATCCAATATGAACAACGCGATGTCCGTTTTGTGCACGTCTCCCTTCATTATCTTCTAATGTGACCACGCCCCCGCTCTCCGCGCGCGCTTTTCAGATTCAAATGTTTCACTGAAGCGCGCGGGTCTTTGAATACGCCCACACAACAGAAGACAACGCAGCGAGAGTTGTTCTTCAATGTTTTTATTATTTTAACGGTTGCTTCGCGATGAGAGGAATAAGATATAATTCCACCCAAAAAGATGTGATGTGATGTGGTTGAGGTTTGAGATTTTGATTTCCTCAGAAAAAAAAGATGAAGAACTTTATTCAGCAAAAGATCATAACACATGAGTAAGTCTCTTTTTTATTTATTTATATAAATTGTACTAGTTTTCACACATAACGTGGAAACCCATTTTACTAGTTTAGACTTTTTCCAAAGAATTTTTTCCACAAGCTATAATTCCTGACTAAAATGCTATAATCAAGTGAAATATTATGAAGTTTCAATAACACTCTATATATGTACTACTATACCATTCATAAAGCTTGATGTAAATAATATAAAATGTACCTATAAATGTAACTGTAACAAATGAAACAATGCTTTGTTGCTTTTTCCAATTTATCCCCCTAAAAAACACGTCATGAAAAAAAATCATTCTCAGCTCTTTTCAACCTAATAATAATAATAATAATAATAATGATGAATTAACGTAATAATAACAATAATGAATTTTTTTTTTTTTTTTTTTTTTTTGATGTGCACAGAAAATAAGATTGTTAAAGGATTTCTGAAGGATTGTGTGACTGGAGTAATGATGCAAGAAATATTCAGTTTGAAAGTCAGCTTTGATTGTTCCTAACTACACTGTTTTAACTGCACTCACAAGTGAATAGTAAAATTATGTTGTGGGATAATTCAAAAACCATATATTCTAAATAAACTACAAACATAAAATTTATACATTTTATTTTGTCCTCACATTCTTTCTTGTAAAATCATTCCCTCTCAGGTGACACAAGCTGACCTGAATGGCTCATTATGCAGCTCATTATTATAGCAGGCCTTTGTCTTCTCAGTGTGTGAATTCATGCATAGTTGACCGCTACTACTCGCATATGACTTTTACCAACAAAAAGTGTCTTAGAAAATTTAAATCATATTGTAAATTTAAATATTGTTTTCTGTAAGTGAGTAAACACGATGATTTTCACATCATTTAGAAAGAAAAATTCTAGGCTACAAGCTCCAGTTCTCAAAAGTCCTGGGAGAACCATATGTTTCCAATGTATGTGTTTTTTATTGCCCTTATTCAAGTGATTTGAACATTTTTTTGTGAGTTTTTTGCACTAACACACGCATAACCATTTTTTTTTTCTCAAAAACACAATCATGTACATTAGGGATGTCAAATTTCGATTATTTCCATGATCGATTGTCGTTTAAATTAACAATCAATTAATCGATTAAAATCGTTAACCATAATGCTGCAAAAAATTCCGTCTCTGTTGCAGAGGCGCATGACAGGATGTAAGCAAAACAGCCAAACACACACACAAACACGCTTTCTCACTTAAAATTAAAGGGGTTTTTAGTCTGAATATAAAATGCTAGTAGCAGAGACTGTAAAATGAATAGATGTAATTATGATCATTTCATAAAAATGAAGAGAGGCGCCATACTTTTGCGATCATCTTTTTCTTTTGGTGACTGTTTCCCTGCACGGAGACCGCTGAACACGACTCTTTAAAATGGTTGTGTAGCGCTCGTTGTTGTATTTAAAACCACATTGCAATGTGTTTCAACTGACATTAATGATATTTAAAATAAAATTATCCCAAACGTAACTGTGGCTCCCGTGTGACTTGCGCTGCACATTAAGTGAACTACATCAGCGCTTGCTGCACCAAAACCTGTTGCTCACATTAATTTGATCCTGCTGGATTCTGTCCTAGAAAATGTCAGATTTTAATTTTTGCGTTTCCGGCAGGCACTATTTGTTTTTAAAAAATACGGCAATGCAGTGCATTAGATCGTGACAGAGTGTGTGTTGCGTGCATACGAGGACGAAGCGACCGGAAGCGCGGCTTTGGCTAGATTTATTTTGGAGGTTATTGCTCAGTCTCATTCGGCACAAATCCAAATGTTTTCCCATATTGCGCAATGTATTTGAATGTTAACTATTATTTATAATGTAAACACTACGGCTTGTTACTTAACCACGCATTCGCATATAGACGGAAAAGAACATATCCTCTTACATGTGAACAAAAACTTGTCATAACAGCAGAGTGGACCGGTATACTACGGTCTATTTAAACTGACCAGTGTAACCTTTTAAATGTTTAGTTGACTATTTTATATATTTTGATAATGAACAGACTGCGATGTACTAAGTTTGAATCGCTAGAATATACGTGGGCATCAGGCTCGGCGGCGCGATCGAAAAAGCTTGAGACATAAAAAAAAAAACTTTTTCCGCAAAAAAGTGTTTACTTTCATTTGTACGCGCACACAAAATAAAACAGAGGATTTGTGCTCTTGTCAAATAAAGCAAACAAACAGAATGCGTTGTCAATCCTTTTTATTTCCGTGAACTTTTGGAGCGCCCGACACACACTTATGTTTTAAATCGGGCGTTAATTCTTAATTAAGTCGGATTAGTATTTCGCATATTAAAAAAACAAAAAAATCAAAAACAACAATCATGAAACAAATGTTATTTTTATGTTGGGCCTAATTCCATATATAGGCTATACATATTCCTTAAAGCATCCCATTTTGTCCCAGGGCTTGAGAACCTGTGCCCGAGTTAGGTCCATGGAGAAACTGTTGAATGATGGCGTCCATCGTGGTAGTGACATCACTGAATGCCTACTCGGGGAAAACGTATCGTCAGTGTCCAGTCACAGCGCGCTATTAATTGCTGTTTGAATAAAGCAATGATTTATTTACAAATTATTAAGCTCTGAGTATGACAAAGTGTGGTATAACAGCTTTGTTTATTAGATGGAATAATAGGAAATGTTAGATGGCCTCTGGATGCCTGTTTCGAGCCCCAATAGCACGTCATTTACCGAGGCTTTGTTCCTGGTTGGGTTGCGGTAGTCACGAAGTTTCACAAATTCCAATAAAATAGGCCATTGTTTCTTTTCCTAAATCTTCACAGTCTAAAGGCCTGTTCACCCGGACGAATTTCCGCGCGGCGATATTCGCCGACGTTTAACGCCCTCGTGACTAACAAAGGGCGCCATTGGTGTGCACACCGAGCCGCGAAAAACGCCAACGCGTAAAACGTCATTTTTTAAAAAACAACGCCTCGGGTTCGTTTTTTTTGGTTTGACGCACAACGCGTCAAAACCTATTATCGACCAATGAGAATGGCGCTTTTGCACACGTGTCTGGAGCTTCTGAAGTTACAGTAAGCCACCTTGGGGGCGCTAACAACACAAAACTGTCTTGCTGAGCACACAGACTTAATGGCGAGAAGAGATACGCCAAGTATCGTCTACACTTGCCGGGAAGAAATAAGATGCAGGCAAGATAATGTAGAGTTTGCTGGTCTCGTTAGGTGTCGGAACACAAAGAACTAATGCCAACGCGACAGCGATTACAAAAATCTTGATAAAGAGAACGATATTTCTAGTATTTCTGTTTTACATTAATCGCCCTCTATCATGGAATGAATTTGCATGTTTCCACATTCGGCTCATCGCAGGCGAAAATCGCTTGGGTTGTGACACAAAAAACGCGTTGA
>NC_056588.1:26641385-26678359 GCF_018340385.1 Cyprinus carpio
ATGTTCCTTTGCACTTATCTGCATGTGTAATTAAGGCTGATTGCATATGTAGGCATGAGGCACAACATAGTAATAAATATTGACTCTTCAGTGATAATCAGGCGTGTCCAGCACTCGGACCTCCGCTGCAGATTTGTTCACACACACTTCCATCCACCTCCAGATGTTTGCAAGGGAATCGGGTTCATGAAGTTCCCCTCACTGCTTCACGTCCTGCTAACCCTGGCAGCATTCAGGAGCAATTCTGACGTTATGATTTTTCTCAACCGCCTTACATCACAGGACAAAATAGCTGGGTCTGAGTCAAGGCTTTCCGCTTGATGGATCTCCAGGTAATGGATCTGTGGCTCAATCGTTACAAACATATGACGCTGCCGGCGCTCCTTGAGCGCAGGTGGCATTCATTAGATTCATTGCTGCACATTTTTGGTCTTCTTATTAATATTTTGTCAAAGTGAACACACTTGTAAAGGTTCATTCCACATTAAAGACTTTTCTAACTGAAAAGCTCTGAAAAAGGTTTGTTAATGCTTTATGTGGAGTGTTTGGACGAAGGGCAGAACTGATCCTGATGTGGAGCAGTGTTTGAATGTTGTTCATCTGGCATGAATGGGCACAGCTTCATTCTGATCGTAGTCCATCAGAGTTGTGGAGTGAATCCGGATGAAGGTGTGCTCGTATTAATGCATCAATGCGCGGACTGTCCAGGAGGTGTAATCATGGCCAGAGCGGCTGGTTCTCTCAAGCGCTCTTGTGTTTTTCCAGTCCTTCCTGTTTTATCAGGTTGAAGAATGACTTGCTGGAGCCCAGCAGCATCACGCATCGTTTTTGACCTTCTATTAATGATGCTCGTTATTTGAATTCTGATGACACGGTTCCTTTGATTTTTTTCCCATCACCTTCAGGAAGATTATAGAATATGAAACAGTGGTTTTTTTTTTCTGTTCTGTGGTTGAACTCAGCTAATGCTTAGATTAGGAGTGTGAATCCCCTCTCAGTTTCAATTCAGGGATGATGTTTGCATATTCAGAACGATCCACAATCGATTTGATGTGATTAGATTTGGATTAATGATTTGATTCTGATATTTTAAGTCCATTCTAGGATTACATCTAAGGCTTTACCTTGTAGTGTCTTAGGTCAGTAAAAAGACTACTCTAGATTGTTTCTTGCACCAAGCAAATGATGCACATTTGTGTCCCTGCAGCACAGAGCAGTCATCAGCAGCACAGGTATATTTGTATCAATTGACAACAATACATTGTATGGGTCACAATTATAGATTTTTTCTTTTATACCAAAAATCAGTAGGATATTAATTTAAAGTTCATGTTACATGAAGACATTTTTGTAAATGTTCCTACCATGTAAATATAATCAAAACTTAATTTTTTGATTAGTAAGTATGCATTGATAGAACGTCATTTTGAACAACTTTAAAGATGATTTTCGCTGAATATTTAGATTTTTTTTTTTGCGACCCTCAGATTCCAGATTTTCAAATAGTTGTATCTTCCAGACAAAGATTGTCCTCCTAGACAAACCACACATCAATGGAGAGATTATTTATTCACTTTCAGGTGATTTAATAAATCTCAATTTCGAAAAATTGACCCTTAAGACTGTTTTGTGTCCCCAGGGCCATATTTATGCGTTGGCGAAGCTTTTATCCAAGGGCCGGTCACCTACATCCATAGACTTCACCATTCATTACGCATGTGAACGCAGGAGAAGTGGAAGGTGCAAACTCATCTGATAGATGTTTCATGTTTCATGTTTGGTGAAGATGTGTGTCCAATGAGAGATCAGCATGAGCTCTGACTGTAGCTTGAATTAAAAAGAACCCCAACTTTAAATCTGCACGATTGCAGCATTGCAGTAAAGTGGTTTTTACAATTTGGATGTATTATGTTGAATTATGTTTTAAAAAGCGTGATGTCATTACATTACAACAACAGCCGTGAACAAAATATCGACAAAAGTATTTTCCATCAGTGCATCGCACGATTGATGTGATTGTTTCGCTACAGAACACTGTGGCAATACTGCGCTCACTCTACTGTGTTTGTTTGCTTCTGACTGTCTGAACTCTCCTCAGATGAGGCCAGGTCAGCGCCGGCTCTTCTTTTGACAGGTTCAAATGGTTTTGATTTGGGCTGGACTAAATGCTGAAATTACACTATAAACAGAAAACTGTTCTATAAGGGTCAGACGTAATAAGCCAATTATTGTTGACTCATAATACACGTGAATTTCATCTGTCTGAGTGAATACGTCCATCTTGTCATGCACTGGAAATACAAGGCGTTCAAAGTAAAAAACAAACAAAAAAAAAAAACGATTTCTATTTCAAATAAATGCTGTTCTTTTGAACTTTTAATTCATCTGTGAAAAAAAAAACTTAAAATGTCATCACAGTTTCCACAAAATTATGGAGCCACACAACTGTGTTCAACATTGATAATAATCAGTGAAATGTTTCTTGTCGAGCAGCAGATCATCATATTAGAATGATTTCTGAAGAGCATGTGACACTGAATCACTGGAGTAATGATGCTGAAAATACAGCTGCGCATCACGAAATAAATTGACCAGTTTAACAGAGATTCACACAGAAACAGCTGTTTAAATTATAATAATATTTCACACTGTTTTTAATAACTGTGTTTTTTGATCAAAATACATGCAGCCTTGGTGAGCAGAAGAGACTTTTTCAGAAACATTATAAATCGCAGCACTCTTCTGAACGGTGGTGTGTGTTGTAGTGAACACGCTGTCGTGTGTGTGTGCTGAAGGATTCATGTGTTGATCGTGATTCAGATGCAGAGCCCCTCAAAGCTCTTTTTCATCTCATGATGTATTTACTTTCAGACCTTACACGGTGAGTCTAAACAAGCCCATAATTCAACGTTCGGCGATCGGTGGGGGCCCATTGTTTGACACCGGATCTGTTTTTCACAGATATAAGGGCAGTTTACCTCCCTTTTTCAACTCAACAGGCGAAAGATTTAGCAATGGAGGCCCTAAATCACGATCATATATGAGTAGTCCATCTGAAGCCTAACAGATGTGTGATGCGCTGGTTCAAGGTCCGCTGTCGATGTGTTGTGTCAACTAATGGCTGTTGCACGTACTTTAGTGCTTTTCTTTTGAGATTTAGTCCTGGCCAACCACAGATCTTCATGCTGTTTTTCTTCTGTCTCTCTTCACCTTCACATACTTAATCCCTTTCCAACCAAAAACAAGAACATCTCCACACACCACTTCCTGTGAAGAATCAATAAAGCATCCATCCAATCCATCCATCCATCCCTCCATCCATCCCTCCATTGTGTCATCCCCCTCCATACTCATCCCATCCCTCCATCCATTTCCCTCCATCCCCTCCATCCATCCCAATCCATCCCTCCCCTCCACCCATCCATCCATCCCGCCAGTCCTATCCACTCCATCACTCTCCATCCCTCCTCTCCCTCCCTCCATCCTCCTACCCACCTCCCTCACATCCATCCACCATTCTGGCCCTACCATCCCACTCCATCCATCCCTCCCTCCCTCCATCCATCCATCCCTCCCTCCCTCCCCACCATCCACTCCATCCATCTCTCCAGCTCCCATCCCTCCCTCCCTCACCATCACCTCGCTAGCCAATCCCTCCCCTCCTCTCCATCCATCCATCCCTCCAGCATCCATCCCTCCATCCATCCATTCCACCCTTCCTCCATCCATCCATCCATCCCCCATCCAGCCTCCCTCCCTCCCTCCCCCTCCATCCCTTCCCTCCTCCTCCATCCCATCCCATCCAGCCCATCCATCCATGCCATCCCTCCATCCATCCATCCACCCTCCCTCCCTACCCTCCCCTCCATCCATCCATCCATCCATCCATCCATCCATCCACCCCTCGTCCCTCCCTCCCTCCATCCACCCCTCCATCCAGTCCATCCCTCCCATCCATCCTCTGACCTTCCCTCCATCCATCCCCTCCATCCATCCATCCCTCCAGAGCCATCCATTTCCATCTCACCCCGCTCCCTCCCTCCCTCCCTCCGCCTTCCCCATCGCCATGCATCCTCGTACCCTCCCTCCCTCCATCCATCCTTCCCTCTTCTCCCTTCTCGCCATCCCTACCCTCCCATCCCTCCATGGGGCCAT
This sequence comes from Cyprinus carpio, assembly GCF_018340385.1. Taxonomy (NCBI): domain Eukaryota; kingdom Metazoa; phylum Chordata; class Actinopteri; order Cypriniformes; family Cyprinidae; genus Cyprinus; species Cyprinus carpio. The sequence continues at coordinate 26,645,541 of NC_056588.1, forward strand.
CCTCTCTCCATCCAGGTCCCATACATCCATCCATCCCATTTCCTCCATCATCCATCCATCCTCCATACCATCCCTCCATCCATCGGCACCCTCACTCCTCCTACCATCCTTTCCTTACCCTCATCCCTCCCTCCCTCCATCCATCCATCCTCCCGTCCTCCCTCCCCTCCCATGCCATTTCCCTCCATCCCCTCCCATCCATCCATGGGCCATCCATCCACCCCTCCAGCCCCTCGTCTGGCGCCGCCCTGGCCCATTCCGTCCCAGAGGTAAGCCTACCGTCCCCAATACATCCATGCCGCCATCCATCCTGGCGCACCACACCTTCCCACTTCCCCTGCCCTCCCCTCCATCCCATCCATCCCATTCTCATTCCACTCATCCGACTCCTCCATCCCAGATTCCCGCCACTAGCTGCATTTCCCTCCATCCATCACCCCTTTCGCCCTTCCCGCTCCTCTCCGTGCCACCTCATCCATGCTCACCCTTCTCATGTAGGAGTGCAATCCCGGCGCGACCAGTCCATCCCTTCGCCCCCCACCCCAAGAGGCCCGCACCTCAACCCTCCAGTGCCATTCCATCCCCAGGTCTCCGCCAAGCCCTCCAGCGCATTACCTCCGCCCAAGCATCCCGAGCGTCTAACACTCCTCTATCCCGCCATCCACCCCATGGTGTCGCAGCCACCCCTCCCGCCATCCATCCAGCCTCCCTCCCTCCCAAAGTCCATTCCATCCGCGCCTCCGCCCGCCATTCCATTAACCTTTCCCCGCCGATCCCGCCAGCCAGCCTCCCGTTCCAGCCCATGCCATGACCATCCATCCATGCCAGTCCATCCATCCATCCATCCTCTCCATCCATCCCATCCAACCCTCCATCCTTCCAGTCCCGCCTCCCCCCTCCATCCGCATCCGCCATCCATCCCGCCCGCCCTCCTCCATCCATCCCTCCCTCCCTCCCCCATCCAGCCACACCCCTCCGTCCATCTCCATCCATCCATGCCATCCATCCAGTCCACCCCGCCCTCCCGCCCTCCCTCCCTCCATCATCCATTCCATCCCTCCACCCCCAGTCCCTCCCTCCATCCCATCCATCCCTCCATCCATCCATCCCTCCCTCCCTCCCTCCATCCCTCCCTTCCTCCATCCATCCCTCACCATCCTCATCCATCCATCCTCCCCTCCATCCATCCCTCCCTCCCTCCATCCCTCCATCCATCCATCCATCCATCCCTCCCTCCCTCCCTGATTACAGAAAATTCAAACAAGTTATGATGTAAAATAAGAAATGGGTCAAACACATGATGCTCATTTTTTTTTTTGTCTATTAAAAATGCATATTCACTGTCTTGAATAGATCTGCTATTTTCTAATATTTCTTAGAGGGAAAAAAAAGAAAAAAACAACTGACTGATTATTAATATTTGAAAAACTGTCTGCCAGATCAGAGCCATGTGGTGAAACCAACATGCAGAAGAAAAATAACAGAAATCAGGAAATGATGTCATATAAAACAGGAAATGCTAATGATGAATAATAATAATGACAAATCATATTACAGACTCTTAGTGACTTCATCAGTATTATCTCATATCATTATCCAGATTTCATCAGGAGTATTTCATCGTTTGATCTGGATTTGATCTCTGAATGCACTCGCGGCTCCTCCGGGACTCAAGAGCTGAGCTGATGCCCTTCTGATGATTCTGATCACAATTAAACAATCATATCAGTCTCTAATCTACTTCATTAAACTCATGTTTTGTGGCTTTTGTGTCTTGATTTTATAACACCGAACATAAAATACCAGGAAAAAGTACAACTTCACCATTCATTTACAGTCACCAGAACGAACGAAATATTTACATTTATGCATTTAGCAGACGCTTTTATCCAAAGAGACTAGAAACAGTGCATTCAGTCGTCACATTACATGTTTTAAAATGCATTTAGCAGACGCTTTTAAATATAGAGTGTTCAAACAGATTCATCTGTAATAGCTTACAGCAATTTTGCATTTATTCCAGTATATGCTATATTTCATATTAATATATATAATATATATATATTTTTTTTTATCACAGTACAGGTGTTATACCATATATTTTTATTAAAGTAATCATGCTCAAAAACTAACAGGTGGTGACAAAAAAATTACTAACTTCACCAGTCTTAAATATATTTTCTACACACAAAAAAATACTTTTCGAATTTCTTTTGTATTATTTCATTACAGTAATATATATATTTAGTATCTAATTTCTGATTTTATATAATATAGGGCTGTCATTATTTATTATTGCATTTATCATTTTATAACAATATCATTTATTTTTATTTTAATAATACAAATCAGATACAATGTTTTGTAGATAGATAGATAGATAGTACAAATAAACAACAAATCATAAACAATTTTTATTATAAACAAAGATACATATATTTGATAAAAATACTGAAAAAAAAAATTTTTAGTACAATTTTGTTTTAATGGTTGTTAAAAATATCAGCTCATCAACATATAGTGCTAGCATTTATTTGATAAGCATTTAAAAATATTTTAATAAAATATAATGAAAAAAATGAAAGAAGAATATTGTGAAATATAAGAATTTAAAATAATGGTTTTCTATTTTAATACACTATAAAATATAATTTATTTTTGTGATATAAAGCTGAATTTGATCAGTTTCAGTATTATATTATTATTATTATTATTATTATTAGTATTTTATTTTCTCCAGGCTTCAGTGTCACGTCCATAAAAACAAAAACAACATTATTTTAAATTGTAATAAATTTCACAATATTACAGTTTTTCTGGTATTTTTGACCAAAGACTTGGTGAGCAGAAGAGACTTTGATTACTTTGAGATATATATATATATATATATTCAGGAATCAAAAAGAAGCTTCAAAAGGGACGTGTTCTTATCCACACATATTTGAGTATGTGGTGTTGATGACGTTGTGCATCAGCGGCTCCGGTGTTGTGTGTTTTTGTGAGTGAAAGCGTGAGGTCTGAAGGTGTGTTGTGTTCACCTTGACTCTTATCTTCCTCTGATTTCACTCGGAGCCGGTGCTGCACACAGATCATCTGTCCGGGGCGTTCATCTGGAACAGCTTCGCCACACTTGTTTCCATGTTCCTGGAGATTACAGGCTTTGAAGCACTCCTCTCCCTTTGTCTGCGTGCAATGCACTCTGGTAATTAACTTTGTCCTTCTTTTATTTGTTCCAGTCTTCCTCCGTCCACTCTTCTGAGCATCTTCTCCCAGGAGTACCAGGTTAGAAGTTTTCTTCCTTTGTGCGGCCTGACAGCTGCCTAATTGAATGATGAATGTCCCCTTATTTCTGTGTAATTGAACTGCCAACTCTGTGATTGGTTTGGAGCACTCCCCTCGCCCGACACACACACACACACACACACACACACACACACACACACACACACACACACACACACACACACACTGAGTCTCGGTGGACCTCTGCCAGCCCGGCCCCTCCATCTGTCTAATAACACCAAGCCGCTGCTTATTTGCCGGACCTGTAATAAATTATGCTAAACCATTATTATTCTGACAATAATAATTTCCCGGTGCAGCGCGGCTCGGTGTGCTAAATGTTTGCTGACTCGCGCTGTCGCGGGCGCTTTGGGCGTCTGACAGCGATGATGATGGATGGCCGCTGCTGCGGAGGCAGACGACTGCAGAGGCACAGAACAGAGCCATTCATCATCCGGCTGACAGCTGTCACTCACTCGCTGCGTCTCACAGAATTACTTTTGTAGTTTTTAAATAAGTTGTTTTTAAGCGCCGCTCTCGCTGTCCCCGGGTTAAGATGCAGCTGAATTGCATTACGAATGAAAGCCAGGGTGGTTGTAGTTTAGTAGAAGAGGAAATGAAAGCGCCAGAGTGAACACTTCGACACAGCGATCCACATCTAATGCAGCGCAGCAGAGTCGTTTCAGATCACACCGGCGGCGTTCAGCGCAATACAGGCATCACACTGGAATAATAACCTCACTACCGTTCACAAGTTTGTTTTTAATGTTTCTGAAAGAGTCTCTTCTGCTCAACAAGGCTGCATTGATTTGATCAAAATTACTTTAAAAATGTGAAATGTTATTGCAATTTAAAATAACTGTGTTCTATGTGAATATCTGTTAAAGTGTAATTTATTTCTGTGATGTGCAGCTGTATTTTCAGCATCATTACTCCAGTCTTCAGTGTCACATGATCTTCAGAAATCATTCTAATATGATGATTTGCTGCTCAAGAAACATTTCTGATTATTATAAATGTTGAAAACAGTTTTGCTGCACAATATTTTTGTGGAAACCTTGATATATTTTATTTTTCAGGATTCACAGATGAATAGAAAGTTCAAAAGAACAGCTTTTATTTGAGATAGAAATCTTTTGTAACATTACAGAAGTCACTTTTGATCAATTAAATGCATCCTTGATTAATAAAAGTATTAACTTTTTGGGGGAAAAATGCAAACTTTTTAATCTTAGTGTAAATAAAATTGGTCATTATTTTAATAATCCCATCTTAATTCCTGTTTTTGTAATCAAAATACCATCTGTTTCATATCAAAAGAATGAATCAGTCTGAATCAGTGTAAAAACAGATTCACATTATGAAACCACTGAGTTTAAAACTAAAGACTCAAATCAGTCCAGTTAATATTATAATACAGCTAGTTCTGATGTTCAGATGCACACAGTTTGATTCCAGATCAACGTCTCAAGTTATAAACTCTACTTTGTGCTTCGTCAAACAAACCCTCTGTAATGTGAAGTTCATCCTCATCTAGTTTAGTTCAGCTCCTGCTCTGTATTTTTAAATCACTCCATGTTTTTCTTTGCTCTCGCATGTAAATAACATCAAGTGTTCCTGATAGACGTGCAGATATATTTAGTAGTTAAAGCAGTCTCTCACACACACACACACACACACACACACACACACACACACACACACCCCATACAGAGTCCAGCACGATGACTGTTTAATAAAAGCAGAGTGTGGTGATCTTTACATAAGGCAGATATAAAGGTTTTGTTGGAGTAAGGTCCTGCTCTGGTGTGCTGTTTGTTTCAGAAGAGGATGAAGCGCAGCATGGTGAGACATCACGCCCCTGATGTGGTCAAAGAGTATTATCAGAGGTAAGAAACCAGCCCTCCACACATCACACACTTCATATTCACACGTCATCCTAACAACGAGAGCATCAGACAGCAGAATGTACTCCAGCTGATCCAGGTGTTTGGACACATCTACTCTTAAACATTCAGCTTATACACAATAACTCAAAACCCACAACAAATAAACCAGCTGACAGTGAAACAAAGCATCTCATGTGTCTCTGTATGCACAGTATTTTTATGCTCAAACCAAGCTAAATCTGTCCTTTATATACAGTACAGGTCAAAAGTTTGGAAACATTACTATTTTTAATGTTTTTGAAAGAAGTTTCTTCTGCTCATCAAGCCTGCATTTATTTTGATCAAAAATACAGAAAAAAACAAGTAATATGTGATAATATTATTACAATTTAAAATAATTGCTTTTAAATTTATTATACTTTAAATTATCATTTATTTCTGTGATGCAAAGCTGAATTTTTTAGGATCATTATCACATGATCCTTTAGAAATCATTCTAATATCCTTTATTTGATGATTCATGGGGTCAGTAATGGAAACAGTTCTGCTGCTTAATATTTTTTCAGAACAAAAAAAAAGAAGCTATGTTTTTAAAACATAAATATTTTGTAATAACAATATACACTACTGGTCAGTAATTTGGGGTCAGTAATTTTTTTTTCTTTTTTTTAAATAAAATCAATAGTTTTATTCAGCAAGGATGTGTTAAATTGATAAAAAAGATGAGAGTAAAGAAAAGAAATGTTATTAGAATTTTTTTTTTTATTTATGAATAAATGCAGTTCTTTTAACCTTTTATTCATCAAATATATTAGACAGCAGAACTGTTTCCAACACTCATAATAAATCAGAATTATTAGAATGATTTCTAAATGATCATGTGATAGACTGGATGTTACATGTGACACTGAAGGCTGGAGTAATGATGCTGAAAATTCAGCTTTGCATCACAGAAATAAATTATTTTTTTTAAGTATATTCAAATAGAAAACTATTATTTTAAATTGTAATAATATTTCACAATATTACAGTTTTTTTTCTGTATTTTTGATCAAATAAATGCAGGTTTGATGAGCAGAAGAGACTTCTTTCAAAAAACCTTTCAAAAATAGTAATGTTTCCAAACTTTTGACCTGTACTGTATATGTGTGTGTGTGTGTGTATATATATATATATATATATATATATATATATATTATATATATATATATCTATATATATATATATAATATATATATATATATATATATATATATATATATACGTGTGTGTGTGTGTGTGTGTGTGTGTGAGATAAATAGTCTAAATAATGGTTTATAGCTATGTTGATTTTAGTGATTAAAGCAGAGAGGTTCTAAGGTCATGAGATGCTTTGTTCAGTCTGGTGATGTAGATAGAGCAGGTGGGACGCTGCTGTTTGATGATCTGACTTTGACAAACACGTGGTGGATCTGTGAGGGCTTTGTGGTTTGAGGTTAATGATGGGCCTCGTCTGCTTTGGCTTTCGGAGCCGTAGAGGCCGAATCCATCAGGGATGCTGACATGTCCTGGCTTGTTGTGCTCTCTTCTCATTGTTGTTCTGTGTGGTAATGAATACCGCAGCGAAGCCAAGACTCGTCCTGCTGCACCGCTTCTGCTGGAGCTCGCCAACCAGGTACTGAAATACACGCTCTCTTTATTCTCTAGCAGTGTTTTGCTCGGGTCTCCAGCAACATTACTAACCCAGAAGATTCAGAGATTCATCAGGAGTTTTCCCAGTCTGTTAGTACTTATCAAAATTGGGCTAATGGTCCGGCCTATTAACCAATGATTTCATGCAATTATCCTTCGTGGAAAAATAGTTGAGTGTCATTATCATAAGTGACATTCATAAATGTGTCTGCGCTCTATTATTGACTCGCAGGTCAGTGGTTAATATCTCTGTTTAGGTGTGCTGTTTACATATTAAGCGTTCTCTTTGCGTCGTGACTGTCCTGATTCCTGTAGCTCTGCTCACACTGATCTCAGTAATGATACGACGTCCATTCAGTACTGACCCAACCATGAAATCAGTTCTGTTTTCTCCCAAATTCATTCAGTTTTATTCTATTTAATTTTATTTTACGGATTCTATTTTTTTATTTTTAATAATCAAAAGCATGTCTAATCCGTTGAATTAATCTAATAATTATTTTTAATAATTTGTGAACATTTTAATGATAATAGGGTCCTATTTAATTTATTTTTATTATTATTATTATTTATCAGAAATTCTGTGTTGTCTGTTGTCTAATGTATTTTGTGCTTTTATGATTTAATACACATTTATTATCAAAAAGGGTGCTGATTAAATAAATGCATAAAACTTAAAAAAAATTATCATACAGAAATTAAACAATCAATGTGTTTCTTTTGTTAATAAACAAGGTGCTGCACAACAAAACATTGTCAAATTAAAAGGGACACTTTTTTTCTAAGAAGCCTGTGTTTATAACACATTATATAAGTTAGTTTTAAGGCATTATAAAGCATGCATATTGTCCTTTGAAAAAAAAACTTTAGAATATGTTATATTATTCATGAATAACTGTAACAGTTATAATACTCGCCTGTTTGTAAGAGTATGATTTATATCACACAATGCACATCATGTTATTTCTATAGAGCATGATAACTTGTGAATGTTGTTGTGATTATTCATGAGATGATTCAACACATTCTAAAGTTGTTTTAGAGGTGTAAAGGTATGTACGATGGAGTAATGTGCTTGAGTTTCCTTCAGAGCTGAACGGATGTACAGTTTGTTGTTGAAGGGTCTGAGCGCTCTCTCTCATAAGTGTCTCATGACTCAGTTTAATGCGCTGCTTCACATTTAGCTGTGCTCTCTGTGCCGCTAATTGCTGTAGTCATAGCGCTTTATGGCACAATATATATGGCACACTGAGCTACACTGTAAAAACTGATGAGCGTTAGAGCCCATCACTCGACACACAAACAGCAGTGAATTATAGAAGATAACAAAGAAGTATGAAGATATATTTAATAGATTGAAGCATATATCCTAGTGCTTTTGTTAGTTACATTAGTTGGGGTTATAAATAAGTTTGCACCATTGAGAGACAGGTGTGCAGATCTGTTCACAAGCAACAATGCGTTTTCATGTTTCCTGACGCGCTGTTATTAAACCGAATGCTGCTGTCTTTCAGTGAGCTGTTTAATGTTGTGTGCAGTGAGGTGGAGATGGGACGGGTTTCTCTCTTTGTGAAGCTAAGCATCAGTCGTGTTTCACCTTCACAGAGCTGCTCCCACATCAGGCCTTCACTTCTGCTTTCAGGCCTTGCTGTAGCTTACAGATCCTCACCTTGTTTTCGTATGTTTAGAGGCTTTCTCTTGCTGAAGCTTCTGTGCGTTACATTTGGATACTGAATGCTGCACATGCTCAGAGCACTGAGATTGAGACTTACATAATAAATCTATTAAACCATACACAACTCTAGTTTAAAAATTATAGCATATTAAAATAATGAAATAAACAATTCTATTATAGCATATACAACTCTTGATTTAAGTTTTTAGCGTATTTAAAAAAAAAAAAAAAAAATTAAACAGTTTTCACGAATAGGTGACAGAATGAGGCTTTTTTTGTGAAAGAAGGGGATTAACCTTGCAACCTTAAGATCAAACTAAAATCTGTTTTTATTTTACAATATAGAGTAGTAGTTTTTACTTAAAAATTTACGTAACTCAACATTTCTGAAATGAAATATACATCAAATAAAAAATTTCAGAAAGAAAAAAAAAACTTGGTAGTTTATCTGGGATTTAATGTTGTTTTGTGGTAATTTGTGTAAGTTTGAATATTTGAAAAGATATTTTGATTCATAATTTTTCATCTTACACTAACAATTGGATTTAATAATTGAGCTTGATTAGTTCATTCAATACAACAATTTGTGTACAAATGTAGAAAATTTCATTACATTTCTAACACACCATTTAGCATACAAAAGTTTATTTTCTTAAAATACAAAATATTGGTTCCATAAAAGACACTAAAGCAAAAAACTAATATGCAAATGGAAAAAGGTTAAAAAAAATTTAACTCTTAGTGTGTGTATTAAATACATTATTTATAATTATCTGCACTTACATAGACTCGTGTTAATTTTTTGGAGTAACAAATAATATCTTGATTTACTTCAGCTGTTATGCTGTGAAATATGGACGCCCTTTTCTGCCACTGAAGAAAAAATAAAAACGGTAATTGCAATTTATCTCACAACTCTGACTTTTTTTCTCATAATTGTGAGATATAAACTGAAAATTCTGAGAACATATCAGTGTTTTCCCCCCTCAAAATTGTACTTTATAACTCGCAATTGCGAGTTTATATCTCACAAAAATTGTGAGAAAAAAAGTCAGAATTGCGAGATATAAACTCGCATTTGTGAGATGAAAAAAATCTGAATTGTGAGTTTTTAATCTCACAACTGTGAGTTCATATATAAGTCAGAAATGTGTGATAAAAGAAATGAGCTTCCATAGTGGAGTAATGTTAAAATAGACATGGTTTTTGAAGTGACTTTATTTTATTTTTCAGCTACAGTGAATTGAATGTGAACTCATTACAGTCATTAAAGTGAGGTGTTATTGGATGCGGTGGAGCAGATGAAGACTGCAGCGACTGCTCCTCCAGTAAGGGTCATCAGTGACCGCAGCAGTGTGTTGATCAGCACGTCTCTGTGTGTCTCGGTCAGGTGGACCTGTCTCCGGCTCTCCTGGCCCGTCTGATTGTGGAGTGTTTCCTGGAGGAGCGCCAGGCTTCAGTCGGTGAGTAGAGGGGTTTATTTCCTGATGAGAGACAGACCGGCTCTACTGCGGCACATGAGTGACTATTAAGCGTCCTGCAGGTCATCCAGCACTAAACTGCTGCTCAGATCAGTGCTGTGTTATTTATAACCCTCCATTTATTCTGAGCCTCGTCTACCTGAGCGGCTCCTCCTCCTCACACTAACACACACCTGACAGAAAGACCTGGAGTGCATGTGCTGATCAGTGTGTGGCTGATTAGTTAGTTTCAACGTGTGTGAGGGTTTGACATATTCTGTTCTCGCTTAACTCCAGCATTCAGCAACCCAACAGCAATTCATACAGGAACAAATATAAGTTTAGATGTATCAGTGTTTGTGGAGTGGTGTGTCTTTGAGCACCAATACAGACATTTTAGCAATATCAATATGTGATAAATATTGTTGCAGTGGCCAAAACAAGAATCATTTGTGTGCAAATTGAGCAAATTAGACATTTCTTTATTACAAATTTCCAACAAACTATATAGCAAACAAAGGATTAAAAAAAATATATATTTACATTGTTATGCTTACATATATATATATATATATATATATATATATATATATATATATATATATATATATATGCAAAGAGAAAAAAGGTTTACATTAATAGGGGTGACAAATTTTGTGCCATTTAGTGATAATTATTGTGTTATGGCTCATAGACATTGTTGACAAAAATAAGAAGTCAGAACTGTTTTGTCTGTAAATGCTTCAGGTGAAATTTGTCATCCAAACATTATAATGCACAGGAGTAAAGATGGTTTCTCAGCACTTAGATGTCAGTAGAAGTGGACGACGCTTGTTCTTTGAGCGTTCAGTGTGTAGAGACTCATACAGCGTCCGCCATCTTTCTCTTCACTCACACACACACACACACACACACACACACACACATGCGCGTCAGAGACACGTGTGCTGGATTTAATCAGCAGAGAGATTCCAGTGCATGTGTGCACCACGCAGTCGTGTGTCAAAGTCAAGCGTGTGATTACTTTGGAGCACTTTTATCCACTGTGTGTCAGAACGCTCCTGCCGTGTGTAGAACAAGCCAATACTGTGACGTAGACCACCCTCGGTCTGCTGGAAACTCATTATAAATCAGCACCATCTCCATGAGACTGCACTGCCTTATGGGTTTAGTCCTGGCGGATCTTCACTCTCATAAAGCCCTGTTTCTTACTTTTGTAACCTATTATAAAAATGTAAAATAATTGGCGTAATTAGAGAGAATATAAAATAATATTTCAGACGTTCTAGTAGTGATTCAAGTATAATGAGCTTTTGGACCCACTTTATGTGAAGTGTCTTGAACTACTGTGTACTAACATTTAAATCAGTCATTTGATGTATGCACATACATGTTATTACATTGTACTTGTATATAAAAATACCTGCAATCTATAGTTAATTTCTGTAGTTACATCTATAATTACACCTTTACATACCTCTTAAACCAATCCATTCCACTAAACATGTCCATAAACTCACCCATATCTCACCTCAATAGCAGTGCTTGTACAAAACAAGTACTTTTTTATATAAGTTAAAGACATCTAATATAAAGGTGCTTTCTGATAGACACTGATATCTGCATTACGATGATTTTCAAGAAATACTGCATTGATGTTTGATGATTTGTAAAAAATAAAAAATAAAAAAAAATACAAGATGAGCAAGATACCGCTGGTGAATAGGGTAAAAAAATTAACTAATAGTTATCACCTTACTTACCAAGTTGATTGATTACACTGGTAATTGCAAACATTTTTTGTATTACAAGTTTTCAAAAATTGTATGTTTAAATATGCAAATGAGACATTATTGAATGAAATATGCACTAATTTGCATACATAAAAATCACAAAAATATGAACCCAGTATCAAAACACTTTCAAAATTCTTGTTTAATTTTTTTGACATATTAGAGTCAAATGTTTTTACAGAAGGAATTCTGGATATCTCTTTTTGTCACTCCATAATTCAGAAAATACTTTGAACAGCCAGAAAACAATATATTTTCACAATTTTGGGGGAATAAACTGTTGTATATAATTAAGAAAATTATATATGAACAAATCCCTCTGTAAAAACCTTCACAATATAGACAGGAATAAAAAGTTATAAGTTAATGTAAAGTTTGGTGTGTGTAAGTGCTACTGAAGTGGAGATTTATGGCTCAGTATTGGAGAAAAAACTCATTTTGAGAAAACGGCCTTTAAAAATATGTATTGTAGTTTAAATCTATTGACACAAATAGATAAAGTGCAATAAAAGAAACACTTAACAGTGTCTTTTGGATGTTTTCTTTCCATAAGTAAAAAAAAACACTTTATGAAAAGCCAAAAAAAGCCCAAAATCTAAAAATTGACAGGTGCTTGAAAAAACAGTGTTTTTGCCTGCAGTGTCTGCCCTTAAAATCACATTATTGCGTCCGTCAGTCAGTGCTCAACCGTCAACCCCGTCACACCAACCAGAGTCCAGACATACGATCTTGAGTTCCATGCATATGAAAGAAGATCCTACAGTGGATCATCTCAAGTCCAGCTAGTTATTCAGATGAATATTGAATATTGTCTGAATATGGAAGCTGTTACAATCTTCAACTGTGTTCATTTATTCATTATTTTAGTTATCATTTATTTTCTTTTTAAGTAACATGTTTTGTTATGGATTTAATTTGAGTTAACTGTAATAACCAGGGATGCTGTTTCTCATAACAGCTCCTGGAGATCACACATACTGTGACCCTTTAAACAGAACTATAAAAACAAAATAATTAATACTAGTATTATTGCACTTTTATTTATTTATTTTAAACAAAATAATAAAGTGTGATATAATACAAAAAAAATTCACATTTTCATCAGCAATTTATTTATTTTTAAATCAGCAAGCTTTTATTTTGGCGGGTTGCCGCAGGTAAGTAAATGCGCTGGCAGTTTTAGCACGCCGAGTGAAACACGTCAGTGAATGAAATGTCACAGTTTTGTGTATTTGCTCTGAAACCAGCGGTGCATCGCCTCGATTTATACATTCAGTGTGAATGGAAATCTTCTGCAGTATTACAGTTAATCAATCTAAAACTGTGATCCTGCGTTAACAGCTGTCACCTACTGTACGTCAGTGCCCAGAGAGCGGTCTGAACGTACACCAGCCGTCCCCACTAGCCCAGCTCAGATGAATACTAGACTTTTGTAATGTGTTGCTTTTATCAAACAATGCCTGGGTAATTGTCTTTGCTGGTAATTAGCTAACAGGTTTGTCCGGAGCTATCGGCAGGTGCATCCATCATTCCGGCTCGCTCTGTGTTTCAGCCAGCGCACGGATCAATAGCCTCATCTACGCCAGCCGCAACCCTCACGCACCACCATCTTTTATTTTCTTTCATTCCTTTCTTCCCCGTTTGCATTTAAGAGACACAGAAATTGTGCCTTTGGGACGGCTGAATATATATCCCCTCACTTCGGCGGGATCAATAGAGAGTTTGAGATTGTTTCTGAAGTCTTTTCTCCGGTGAGTGTTGTGCCCGTGTTCTCCCCAGACCGGGCCAGATGGATGCGCATGTACATAAATCAATACGTTCAGGACATTTTCAGCACATATCGAATATGATATCAACTTCTATAATCCTTCCTCTCCTGCAGTCGTCTGGGGGGGGGGGTCTTTCCTAGAAAGCGCATCACTGTACACTGTATTTTCATCATCAAAGTGATTCCAGGCATCAATGCATGCATAGTTTCACTTTAGTTCTCTGGTCTGGATGGCCTGTCTTAACGCTTACCAATCAGACGTCAAGATACACTAAAAAATAATATGAGAAATTTAAAAACAGTATTGTGGTTGCCATATATTTACTGTAAAAAAAAAAAAAAACAGCAGCAACATTTCAGGTTTCACAGATTTTCAATTTACATAGTCATAACCTGATATAATGTTAATATACCAAACTACAGTACTGAAGTACTAAAATCTGTTTTGTAACTCTGTCGTATACTGACAATAAAAATGCAGGTGATAAAGAGAAAGACACATGAAGTTCATCACAAGTAGCTTTTCCACAAGCTGAGCTAAATACTAGAAGGATACTAGAACACCAGCGTGGTAACACACATGACACTAAAATAATACAATAAACGTTTAGGTAACAGCATAAGATGTAACCTAAAAGCTTAATGTAAATAGTTATTGATGAGAAAAAAAAAAATAAGATGAAACAGTAATTTCAGTGAAAATCCATCAAATGTGATCTGTCACGCAGAGGATTCTGGTAAGGTCAGTTTATTTTTGGTTATTGGTTTTTCACTGTAAATTGTAAGATTACCTGTTGGTTTTCTCTTTAAAAAATTAACATTTTACATATAACAGTATTTTTCACCGTATATAGTAAGGAAACTTACACTTAAACCAATTTAAAGGTGTTTCTTGCAACATTTTTACAGTCTTTTACCAATTACAGTAATTTTTCAGGGTGTCCAAAATACCGCCATAACCAATTAAAAAAAAGTAATCATCAATTCTTGATTGATAATCGCTGTCTCTTTCGACTATTCGTGTCCATCCCTACAGCAAAGGCAGATCTGCACTTGTGCTCGGTGAAGGTAAGTGCATGGGGCGGATGAATCTGGCCTTTGAATACTGAGACGCAGGCTCTTCATTAGCAGCTGCAGGAGGCGGTGAGGTAAGCAGTTGCCTTGACAAGTATACTAATTACTAGCGTGGAGCTCAGAGACGGGCCGAGCTGCAGCCCTGCTATCAGACGGAGGCAGATCAGTTCTGCCCCACTAACCCTGCTGGGAGCCCCGGCACATCACACCGATCTCCAGAGCACCAGAGGCGGAGAAACAAACACGAGCGCCGCTGCTCCTGTTGTCTCTGTGTGCCGAGGAGAGGAGGATGGGTTTAAAGAAGTAAATATGAAAATCAAATAAGGGAGCTGCAGAGATTTGCAGATCTGTCCTCTGGCGTCTAACAGCCTCATCCATCACGGCCCGCAAGTAGTCAGTTCCTCTAGTATCTGTAAATGTTTTTAGATATTAGCCAATTTATATGCTCCCAGATTCATCATGGAAAATCAGCTTTAGCAGGGGCGCATTATCAGCCAGCGCCTCTCGCGCGCATCATGAAGTTTGATGTACGACGGCGTTCACGAGGCGCCGAGGAGGAGGGGGCGTCTTGATTATAACCATAAGAAGAAGGGTTTTTAATTAATAAACAAACTCCGGAGCTCATCAGCGTCAGGGGCGATAACGATTGTCATCCGTTATTTTTTTACGACGATCGACCCTCAACACGCGCTGCTTTCTAATGAGCTTCTGTCCGCTTTTTCGGAGTCTGATAATGGCTTGCTCATCCTTCCGGAGAGCGAGTGGAGGTTGCAATGCTTTCCTCCGCCCCATTCATCATTTCATCAGAGGTTATTAAAGGGGGCTGTGTTTTTGGTAAACAGCGCTTCCCTGCTCCTGAACAACTCCCGGCGGAGGGCGTCTTTCCTCTTTAATATTTCCCTCCTCAGATAAGGACGCCTCAGTCTGAATTTATGTCGACACGGGACAATTACATTAAATTCGCGGTGTGTTTACAGTGTTGTGTGTGCTTGCGGAGGCATCTTTAATAAATGTATGCTGATGCCAGAGGCTGCGGCGACGTGTGCGCATCTTCGGCTCTGTTGTTATTTACTGCGCCGTTCGCTCGCTGCGGATCCGCCGCTGCAAATGGCATTATGGTCCGTGATGAATGAGCGTTAGAGTAAACTCATTTTAAAAGCGACCTGATTTATTAGCTCTCTGGCCTCCATTTTCATCAGGTCAGTGCTTGGCTGAAACCCCACAATGTCAGCCGCAAGGTCACCCTCTTTTTACGACTCTTCTTAACCCCATCGCTCAGGAAAGGCCCTGATTTGGCCATTTGAGGCAGGTGGTGGTGTGTGATGTGTGAAATGCGATGGTGGTCAACCTCCAATTACGAGTGCTGGTAAGACAAGGCCTTTAATGGCTGCTGCTTGCCTTCGGGGAGCTCTATTACACACTGCTGTTTTGCAGGACCAGCATCAAATCTATAAAAGTACCATTAAGAGGAAAAAATCAATCAAAATGCCATTAAAGTGGAATAAGTTGCCAATATTGCTGATGTGGTTGCGGCTTCTTTGATTTTCCCTCAGATTATTAGGCGCAGCGGCGTAGTGACTTTGTTAAGGGAAACCAGTGTTGTTGGGGAGTAATATGTCTCCCAGCTTCATAAAGTTTGCGGCCTCATATTTCCCGCTTTATTGATTATCCATTATCATTTGTCACGAGGTGTCCTAACTCAAGGGGAAATATAGCTCTCTTCATTGCCGAGCGGAGCACCGGAGCAGCGTATGGATCTGCGTGTGAAGGCAGCAATCTCTGAGAAAAATGAGCTGAAAAAAAGGCGCCGCTGGTGCAGAGGACTGCTGACTTGGCTTTGTTCTCTCTTCCACACGTCTTCTTTCAGCAGGAGGATGAAGAAGAAGATAACAGCGAGCGATTGTTCTTCTCCAGCAGGGATTTAATGTTACGACGGCGAGAGAGAGAGAGTCCTGTGAAGGAGGATTGTGTGTTTGTGAGCGGCTGGATGCTGATGACAGGGCTGTGTAACGAGAGCCTAAAGAGCTAAGGGTTGGAGTCTTGATCTTGTGGACCCAATCTCAAACAAGTACTGTACATCTGTACTACTACTTAAGAGCCTTCGAGAAACAATCATACTCTGAAAACAGCTACTAGAACACAAAGGTGTCCAGTAAAGGCAACAAGACTTCTTGAGATGGGATGAAGTGTTTGGGGAACCGGTTTAGTTTGAAAACAATGAGTGCTTCTGCCGTGTTGTTCGGCTACGCTAATGGCAAAAAAACTTTCACACCTCAGCTTTAAATATAACTCTAAACACTCTTAACAATAAAGGTTCTTTATAAGCATTGGTGGTTCCATGAAGAACATTTAACCTCCATGGAATCTTTCCATTCCACAGAAGGTTCTCTAAAGAGGAAGAAGGTGCTTAAGCTGATTAAAATGTTCTTCACAGAGAAAACAATGGCATCATGCACTGGCCAGTGGCACAGTGCCTCTGTTACTCTCATATGGATATATGATTAGAATCAAACACAGCGATTCAATCCATTAAATCTGAATATGTTTGAAAATGATGGATTTTGTGTTGGAGTAATAGGGAAACAATCCAAGGGCTCGTGGGCTGGTTTATAATGTAAGTGCAGCATGAATGGAGTGAGACATGCAGAATATTGCAGCTCTGTATGCTCGTATCATCACAGAAATACTACAGGTGTGTGTTCATCGAGACCCACTGCCGCTGAACTCTGGCCTTTGATCGGATGCATGTGTTCCTGCTCACTCTTCTCTCTCCATCAGCAGCTTCCAGACACGTCCTCAACAACATGCTGCGTGAGCCGTATTTAATTCCAGACCTGCTGTTAGCGAAGCACGTCGAGCAGGTACCAATCTCATTCTTCCATTACTTCCAACTAAGACGTTTAGCAGAATGTGTTCTGAAGTCATGTGGTAGCTCTATTTTTTCTATTTTTATTTTCATTGTTTGGTGTTCTTCTAGTAGTCTTTATATTAATTGTATCTGTAATCTGCTGAAACTCTAGTTAGTGGTCACTGAAACACTGGGAGGGTCTGTGTTAGTTTCTGAGATGTGCAGTCTGAATAAACTGCTAATAAGGTGACGTGAGGCCGTGCTGCAGTGCATGATGGGTGTTTGTAATGGATGCTGAGGGGCCCGTCCCCTCCTGACTGTAATATCTCTTCCCTCTTTTCAGTGCACAGTAAATGACTGCTGTTATGGACCGCTGGTCGACTGCATCAAACAGTATCCTTCCCATAAAACTTTAAGCCTGAAATTGACGAGGAGCTATTCACTGGGACGAGATGTGCCAAGCTGCACCTGACATAAAAGATACGCTTGAGGAGGAGCGTGTGTGTGTGTGTGTGTGTGTGTGTGTGTGTGTGTGTGTGTGTGTGTGTGAGATAGGGCTGAACGATTTTGGAAGATAATCGAATTGTTTTTTTTTTTTGTTTTTTTACCAATATTGCGGTTGCGAATTAATATGCAATACATTTTTAAAGCTCTTTATGTTCTGTATTATTCAACAAAGACAAGCTAAAGATCATTGTATAGTATGACCGACACAATATTAGATAGATTGAACAGAAATGTTATTTTCTGTAATAATTATGACAACATAAAGCACTGACAAATAAGCCTGGTGTAAACATTAATATACAAATCACACAAACTAAAGTAGATTGCAGAAATATAAAAACAAATCTGTTGCTTTACCACACTACTTTAGGTAATTCTGAGTCACTGTAATAAACATGTTCACATGTGGACTGCACTTTCTAAACACTGTCTGTGAACTTTAGACCAGTGGTTCTCAACCTTTTTTGGTTGCGGCAAATAATTTTGCTAAACATTATTAAAAATGTATTCTTTTTTTATTTAAAAAACCTACAGGGAAAAAACACCTGCATCACTTGAAACATTGAAAAATAGCATAGAGAGAATAACTGTTATTATTATTATTCTCTCTGTTATTTGTTTATAACCGCTGAGGCATAGGACACACACAGGCTTTCCTCCTCACCAGCGACATTAAACACCGTGTCTACACCAGACACGAGCAGTAAAATACAGTAAAACCAATCGTTAGATTGTAGATGCTGTCTACACTGGATGCGGCGCGGCGCAACAAAACCCGACATTAAACTGATGCCTTGTTCTATTTATGACGTACTGACACAAAGTTAAATGATTTGCAACGGTCGGTTTGTCACATCCAATGTCCAGTAGAGCTGTTGCGGCGCGTCCGGTACAGACACAGTGAGTGAAGCCGAGAGCAAGAGATGCCGCGTCATATTTTCTGCATTTAGCTTTTGAATGACCAGCCGCTGCCTGGGTCTGTGCGAATTCAACTGGCTTTTCTCTTCCTTTTACACAAACCGATCTATTTCCCATTCTAATTTACGTCCTCTGGCTGTTAACTGTTTTTATTTCTTTTCTTTTTCTGCTGATGGCCCACGCACCCCCTGCAATACTCGAGCGCCCCACACTTTGAGAAGCACAGCTTTAGAAAGACTTTAAATAAATAAATAAGTAAGAATATACATATAACCTTATTTATATATACATATATATTATTTTAATCTTGAAGTCTTCAGTAATGAAATGCACCGTAACACTGTTACTGCTTGAGTAATTTCAGTGTGCGGTCTTCAAGTACGTTCATATTATATACGCTTTCAAACGTTGCGTGCCAGGGTTGACAGGTCTTCAAAACAAAACCCCCAATTGCTACTCAAAACACGCCCAATACGAGGGGGGTCCACCGGTATTCCAGGAGTTAAAATACATGTTTTATGGAGGGGTTCCCCAAACCGCGGACTTGGCAAGACTATAGCATACCAACTTGATGCTTCCTCTAAAGACTGCTTAGATGTGTTTGACTTGAAGCACCACTGCTTGACCGCTGGGTGCGTGTCATCAAAGTACTGTGAGAGCTATGAGAGAGCGGACGTCTCATGCTCTCTCTCGCCGTACTTTGATGTCATACACCGATCGATCTTCAAGTTGAACACACCTCCTTACTCCCGCGTGTCACATGACCGAGTGTAATCGCAGCCTCTGCGATTGAAGATTTTCAAATAGTTTTTTCATATAATTCAATAATCGCAAATGCAATTAATCGTTCTGCCCTAGTGTGAGAGTGAGCGCATGTGTGTGTGTGTGTGTGTGTGTGTGTGTGTGTGTGTGTGTGTAGTCGGGGGTGAAGGGTCACAGTGTTTCTCTGTATGTGGTCATTCATCCCCGTCCCTCCACCCCTTCTCTCTTTCTCCAGCTCTTTTATGTGTCAGTATTCATTCACTCTCTACTTCTGTGTGGGTTCATCATGTTGCCTACAGAACCGCCCCATGACACACAGATGCCCATCAAACCATGAGCACAGCCTGTGTTACACCCCGCAAACACAACTCTTCAGCACTCTATCACCTTGATGTTCAGGCTGCATGTGTTTTGTAAATGCCATTATAACATACCTTGGTACATAGACACCATGACAACACCCTAGCAACCATTCAGAGCATTTTAGCAAAACCCTGGCAACCACTCAGAACACTCTAGCAACTCCCTAGCAACCACTCAGAACACTAGCAACACCCTGGCATCCACTCAGAACACTGTAGCGACACCCTGGCAACCACTCAGAACACTGTAGTAACACCCTGGTAACCACTCAGAACACTCTAGCGACACTCTGGCAACCACTCAGAACACTGTAGCGACACCCTGGCAACCACTCAGAACACTTGTAGCACACCCTGGCAACCACTCAGAACACTGTAGCGACACCCTGGCAACCACTCAGAACACTAGCAACACCCTGGCAACCACTCAGAACACTGTAGCGACACCCTGGCAACCACTCAGAACACTGTAGCGACACCCTGGCAACCACTCAGAACACTGTAGCGACACCCTGGCAACCACTCAGAACACTGTGGCGACACCCTGACAACCACTCAGAACACTGTAGCGACACCCTGGCAACCACTCAGAACACTGTAGCGAGACCCTGGCAACCACTCAGAACACTGTAGCGACACCCTGACAACCACTCAGAACACTCTAGCGACACCCTGGCAACCACTCAGAACACTCTAGCGACACTCAGAACACTGTAGTGACACCCTGGCAACCACTCAGAACACTGTAGCGACACTCAGAACACTGTAGTGACACCCTGGCAACCACTCAGAACACTGTAGCGACACCCTGACAACCACTCAGAACACTCTAGCGACACTCAGAACACTGTAGTGACACCCTGGCAACCACTCAGAACACTGTAGCGACACAATAGCAACCACTCAGAACACTCTAGCGACACTCAGAACACTGTAGTGACACCCTGGCAACCACTCAGAACACTGTAGCAACACCCTGGCAACCACTCAGAACACTCTAGCGACACTCAGAACACTGTAGTGACACCCTGGCAACCACTCAGAACAATCTAGCGACACTCAGAACACTGTAGCGACACCCTGGCAACCACTCAGAACACTCTAGCGACACTCAGAACACTGTAGCGACACCCTGGCAACCACTCAGAACACTGTAGCGACACAATAGCAACCACTCAGAACACTGTAGCGACACCCTGGCAACCACTCAGAACACTCTAGCGACACTCAGAACACTGTAGTGACACCCTGACAACCACTCAGAACACTCTAGCGACACCCTGGCAACCACTCAGAACACTGTAGCAACACCCTGGCAACCACTCAGAACACTGTAGCGACACCCTGGCAACCACTCAGAACACTCTAGCGACACTCAGGAACACTGTAGTGACACCCTGACAACCACTCAGAACACTCTAGCGACACCCTGGCAACCACTCAGAACACTGTAGCAACACCCTGGCAACCATTCAGAACACTGTAGCAACACCCTGGCAACCACTCAGAACACTCTAAGCAACACCCTGGCAACCACTCAGAACACTGTAGCAACACCCTGGCAACCACTCAGAACACTGTAGCGACACCCTGGCAACCACTCAGAACACTCTAGCGACACTCAGAACACTGTAGTGACACCCTGACAACCACTCAGAACACTCTAGCGACACCCTGGCAACCACTCAGAACACTGTAGCAACACCCTGGCAACCACTCAGAACACTGTAGCGACACCCTGACAACCACTCAGAACACTCTAGCGACACTCAGAACACTGTAGTGACAACCCTGACAACCACTCAGAACACTCTAGCGACACGACCCCCTGGCAACCACTCAGAACACTGTAGCAACACCCTGGCAACCATTCAGAACACTGTAGCAACACCCTGGCAACCACTCAGAACACTCTAGCGACACCCTGGCAACCACTCAGAACACTCTAGCGACACTCAGAACACTGTAGCGACACCCTGACAACCACTCAGAACACTCTAGCGACACCCTGGCAACCACTCAGAACACTGTAGCAACACCCTGGCAACCATTCAGAACACTGTAGCGACACCCTGGCAACCACTCAGAACACTCTAGCGACACTCAGAACACTGTAGCGACACCCTGACAACCACTCAGAACACTCTAGCGACACCCTGGCAACCACTCAGAACACTGTAGCAACACCCTGGCAACCACTCAGAACACTGTAGCGACACCCTGGCAACCACTCAGAACACTCTAGCGATACTCAGAACACTGTAGTGACACCCTGACAACCACTCAGAACACTCTAGCGACACCCTGGCAACCACTCAGAACACTGTAGCAACACCCTGACAACCACTCAGAACACTCTAGCGACACCCTGGCAACCACTCAGAACACTGTAGCAACACCCTGGCAACCACTCAGAACACTGTAGCGACACCCTGGCAACCACTCAGAACACTGTAGCAACACCCTGGCAACCACTCAGAACACTGTAGCAACACCCTGGCAACCACTCAGAACACTGTAGCGACACCCTGGCAACCACTCAGAACACTCTAGCGACACCCTGGCAACCATTCAGAACACTGTAGCACTGTAACGTGTGTGTTTCGTGTCCATGTTGAGCGTGTTTAGGTCTGTTATGTTCATCTCTGTTACACTCACCGCTGATATTACAATAAACACTCATTCCTCTGCTGTTGCCACAGCAACCCTGCTCAGTGTTTCCATGGCAACCGAGCACAGGTTACATTTAAAAATGGGCTTGTGAAAGTTGACCATCCTACTTTTCATTTTCACTTCAGTTCCCGTGAGAATGAGAAGAGAGCACACAAACTAAAGTGTAGTGAAGTGGGTTTGCAGTTTGTCCTTGACCGTGTTCCCATAGTGCCATCGGTCTGGAGCATGAAGACCTGCTACGAGACAAACTCCGAGAGAGGAACTTGTCGTTTTTAGGTGAGCCTCTATTTCACACTTTTGGGTGTTTTGTACAGCAGAGCAGGAGGACAAGTAAACAATAGTTATCTGTTTATCAGACTTTTTTTTCCATAAATTAATTTAATTTTTCAGGTTTCTGACAGTTTTTGTTTGTGTTATATTCAATTTCTTAAGACTCTCATTTTCCATATATGTATAGTATAATGTGTGTGTGTGTGTGTGTGTGTGTGTGTGCGCGCGGGTTTATGTAGAAATTAAAGCTCATATAATAATTAACCATATGATATTAAGTTTGATGATGATCATCATTTCTCACATTTGTTGAAAAGAACTGAAAATCCTTTTTGAACTCAGATTTTGCCTTCTGTCTTTTAAAAGAGTTTATTTCTCAGACATGACTGATGATTTTGAAGTTTTGTTAAATCTTAAAGTACAGCAGCACATTATTAATACGATGTGTCCTGATACGTGTGTGCATGCGTGACCTTCCCAGTGTGCACTGCACATTTGTTGTGTTTCTTGAGCGCCGGTGGTCAGCGACGCCTGGCAGTGAAGACTGAGTGAGTTCTGACCCGACTGAGGGCGCTTGGGCTCGTGGGTCACAGCGGCCTGATAAATGGATTGGAAATGAGCTCTGCAGCAGCTGAGACAGCTCATTAATTCTAATCAAAGATGATCTGCCCGGCGTGACCATGTCAGCAGACCCTACACGAAGCCCTCGCCCTGAACGCCCCCTGACGCCCTGACTGGACGTGGAGAGGCTGAATGACCCGCTCAGTGTGATTTAATGAAGAAATCAGGTGTTTCACCTGGACTCAAGGACAACAGCTAGCACTGATATGATACAGTGACCTCTCACCCTCCATCAGCACAGCGGACTGAAGAGACGTTTGTGCAGCGCCAGCAAACACGGATCTCATCCTCCGTCTGTCTTTACTCTCCTCTCCTCGGATGACTTTGCTTTAGTTGTGCTGACCGAGGGCATGGATGTGCCTTCACTGGATGCTTGCTGCTTGGTTTTAAAGGGATGGAATCAGTTTCACCAAATACATTTTTAAAACATACTGTAACTTTCAGAACTAAAAACGTCCCTCCCAGTAATAAAACCGCAATTACTGAAACTGAGCTGCACAGAAATGACACATCCTGGACGTCTGTGAACTCTCTGGTGTATTTAATACAGACCGTCCCTGTCAGTGAATCTATTACAGTGTCACGCAGCTTAAGGCTTGATTTTTTTTTATACAGTGCTCATTAAAAGGGTGTTTTATTTTATGTAATGGAATGCAATGCTGTTACCAAAAATTGTGTCATGACCATTAAAAGCAAAAAATAACAATAAAACCAAACCAACAAAAAAATTAACTACTCACTAAAAAAGTAACTAATTACTTTAAATATATACTTTTTTTACAAATTAAAATTATATTCATACCTTTTAAATATATGCAGGGCTTGTTTTTAATATAAGAAGTTCTATTTATAGCAAATGTAAAAGCCCTTTCACACCAAAAAGTGTAATGAATAAACCACAGGCTGAAGGAACAGTAAACTCACGTCTGTACAGTACAGGAGAAGAAAGTTCAACACTCTTCAGCAATAAAAAAAACAACAACAAAAAAACAATGAAGCACAGTTGTTTATCTAATGTCTTTTTTTAATAGTATGGTTAAACTGGATCATCAGAGGTAAGCAGCAAAGACATTAGTTAATAAAATGGGATCAGATACATTTGTGTTGTTTAACATTTAATTATTGCAGGTTTTTGTCATATTCTGAGTTTGCATTTCACTGTTTTAATTCATTTTGATGAATACTAAATCTTTTTTTTGTCAGTCAATAAATGGGAAAACAAAGTAACTAGCGTTACTTTTTTGAAAAAGTAACTCCAATATTTTCTTCTTTTCTTAAATTAAAAAGTAATGCGTTACTTCACTAGTTACTTGAAAAAAGTAATCTGATTACGTAACTCGCGTTACCCCCAACACTGGTCATCAGTAAAATACAGTTTAAAGCACAGAATTATGTGAATTTGCATTTTCTAGCAGAGGACAGTAGCAGCTCAGTGACTAAAAATCATTTTATTTACTTGTCTTTCCACAGGAAGTGATGACGCTACTTCCTCTGTCATAATTTAATTTGTCATTTATTTGTAATCGTCAGGTAGCAGGGTTGCACTCAAAATGTGGACAACAGCTAAAAGTAAAGAAATAATAATAGTAATAAAATAATTATTGTTATTATTATAAGACTTTAAAATGACCAAAGTTGATTTGAATTGTCCAGTCAAGAATCATGAAGATGGGGTTTGTGATGGGACACCAGTATATGAACACTATTGGTGTAAATGACCTGTAATTAAAGGCTGGAGCAGATACAACTATATTAAATGTGACACCAAACCTGCATTATTATTATTTTACAAGCAATGAGGGCACTCAAAACTGTCTCAAACTTGACAAAAAGGAACTCTTCTAACATTGCGATCATGAAGCTCATGTGTTTTCTTCACAGATGAGAACCAGCTCAGGAGCAAAGGCTACGACAAAACCCCGGACATCATTCTGGAGGTGCCCATCGGTGAGATCCATTCATCTGCTGCTAGCTGTGTTAAAACTGACCTTTTTAAACCACTAACCTGCTCAGTCACAGAAACCAGCATCTGGCTGATATCATTAACTCTGAACTCAACTGCACTGTTGTTCACAGATGTCCTATCAAATCAGAAAATAATCTGCCACTTTACATACAGACCAAAGCAGACTAAAAGTTGTGTGTAGTCTGTGTGTGTGCAGTTAGTAGTCTGCTAATCGCCCTCCCTTTCTCGGTCTAAACACTGCTAGTTTGTAGTAAACCTACCTTCCTAACCTTGTGCTCTTCTGCAGCTGTTGATGGTCATATAGTTCACTGGATTGAGAGCAAAGCTTCATTTGGAGACGACCACAGCCATCACACGTACCTGAACGAGCAGTTCTGGAGCTACTGCAACAGGTCAGACCCTAAATACAGTCAATAAAAATAAACCTGACGTCTGTCTGTTAAATTAACATCAGAGTCTGAGTATGATGACAGTGTGTGATGTCTTCAGCACTTTAGGGTTAGTAGGGTTAGGCTTGCTTCTCATCTTATACACACATCACAAACACATTTCAAGCCACTTCTTCTATCATGTGCTTTAGTGTGCTAGAAGTAAATATCAGTTTTAGATTTACAAACATTCATTTTGCACATATATTGTAATAACTGGTTTAAAAAAAAAAAAAAAAAAAAATATATATATATATTGTTTACTGTACATCTTAAAAACAATAAAACTACAAATTCACCAAAAATCAACACACAGAGCCATACGGATCAAAATTCAAATATTTTAAGTATTCCATGAGTATAAATACTTAGGTATAATACTTGATTCACAACTCGCATTTAAAAAACAAGTTTAAAAAGTTGGGAATAGAATTTTAGACATATTAGGAATAATTTAACCACTGAGGCTTCGAAGTTTGATTTTTCACACGTGTATTTCCGCCTCAGCACAACCTATACTTTTAATAGAAAGACTCTATAAGCAAGCTTTGAAAATATTGGATAAAAGGTCTAATTTATATCATCGCTGTAAAATCTTAGCTAAATATGGGCTTTTCAAATGGGAAAATAGGATTAAAGGTGCAGATATTTTACTTTATTTTACTCTATATGGCCCCGCCTCCACTTAATGAGTTCATTAGACAAACGTTGAACTCGTTTACTAGAGCCACTACTCCAGAGGACTGTATGATACCTCAGAAGAAGTGCTCTTGGGCACTCAGCATTGTCCTATAGAGCAGTACATACCTGTAGAACTAAGAAATATTACATCTTTTGCTTCTTTTTCTGAATCCATTGATTTCTTGCTTGATTCTGGTTTTATATGTAAGTTGTTTTTTTTTATGTTTGTGACTATGTTTGCTGAAATGTGTGTTCTTTAAGTACTTGTGGACTCGGGGTTAGTGTGTGTGTGTGTGCGTGTGTGTGTGTGTGTGTGTGTGTGTGTGTGTGTGATATAGAGTACTTTAACTAATGATGCTTTCCGTCATATTAGTTAACTTAGAAATAAAACGGCATGTAATCAGACCTGCTGTGTTCAGTTGACTAGTTGAACCATCTCTAGTTGTTTAACCACACAATGTGACTAATACTCTTTAAGCTCTTGGGGGAAACCAATGGAACGTGCTTCTATATGACTTAAAGCATAAAAACATCCTTTTGTCCGTTGCGATCCATCACGAGAGGTCACTCTACCCGTCTGATCTGATCTGATGCGCTGCGGCTCCATTACAGTCGTATGGATCACATTTTCCTCATGATCCTCACGTGTGTGCGTGTGTTTAGACGTTTAGTCATGTTTGTGCGCTGCCTTGTCAGATAAACTTTGGCATGTCAAAAAAAAAAAATGTCAGGCCCTTCAGAGTGCACCTTTCAGAGCTGCTTGTAATTTTTAATTGACATTTAGATTTGACATTTGCAGTGCTCTGGGAGCAAAGGACTGCCTGTGTCCACCTTCCCCCGTCGTTCTCCTCTCACTCAGCCAATCACGTTACTTCATCTCCTCTGTTTAGATGAGTTTGAGAGAAATGTATTGAAAAGGTCAGCGAGTTTCCTTTCCAGTGACCTTCCCGGCATTGCCGCCATGTTTTCAATTAGCGCGGCGCATGAGAGCGACACCGCTCCTGATTTGCTTATTTTCAAGCATCATATTCGTCTGCACCAAATGGCAGCGCTTGCAAGCGCCGTTAATTATTCCTCCTTCTCCTTTAAGTGTTGAGAACCAAGGGAAAAACAACACGACTAATTTCCTCTCCAAAACTCACAGCAGCCGCATTCATCATCCAACAATAGTGTGGCCAAAACCTAACCTCATAATAAACTCTCGTCAGGGGAGTCATGGGTAATGAGGCTTTCTCCTATAAAGAGCGAAGCAGAGAGACTGCTCACTGATCTGACGCTCCAGATCCGTCGTCCTCACCTTCCCATCAATCTTCTCCGGCTTCGGCAGGCTCCGTGACGGATGTGTGCATATGAGTTATCCATCTACTCGCTATAAGTTGCATTAAAAAATTATTCAGCTGATAGTGAATTAAGCACATAATAAGGCTTGTGTATGTTTTTAGTGGAAGCGGCGGAGGTTAAATGTG
The DNA here is from genome assembly GCF_018340385.1 of Cyprinus carpio. Classification (NCBI taxonomy): domain Eukaryota; kingdom Metazoa; phylum Chordata; class Actinopteri; order Cypriniformes; family Cyprinidae; genus Cyprinus; species Cyprinus carpio. The sequence goes on from NC_056588.1 coordinate 26,673,655, forward strand.
TCACGTAATGAAATGCGACTCTGGACTGACGTTCTTCTTCATGTGAGGCTGCTGGAGCGACGGCGGATGAGAAACACACACATTACACTGTCCTTTCATAAGCTGTTTGACTTTTATATTAAAGAAATAGTTCATGCACTAATGAACATTCTGTCATCATTTACTCTCGCCCTCAAATCTCATTTTTCATCATGCATGTTCATTTTGACTTCAGTGACTTATAAATCTATGGTATCATATTTGAAAGTAAAATTTCTAAGTCCTCTGAATGATCAACTTGATCAAACTCAATGTCTTCTGTCTCTGATTGATCGTTTAGAGTGTTTTATCCAGTCAGAGCTCTATTAGTGTAATTGTAGAAACTAAATTAAATCATGTTTTTTTTTTTTTCTCCATATTCTCACTGTATCATACTATATGAGCCATAAAGGTTTTAACTATGCACACGCGTGTTTTCATCAAAGCAAACATGCAACTGGCTGTTTCTGCAGTTTATTGAAATAACGAAGTCATACAAGCTGAAGTCCAATGGATTAAAATATTATTAATGAATAGAGTTGATGGCTATTCCAAATGAACCGTTTCTGTTTTTATTCGAGTTTTTGGTTTTGGCCAAGGATTTTAATATCAGTGCATCATTAATTGAAGTTTGTATTGCGTCTGCATCTTAATGTGAGAGTGCGGTCTGTGCAGATGAAGGTTATCTCTGCGGCGCTCCTGTATCAGAGCTGAGCATGTAAGCGCTCGTAATAGAAGCTGCTAAAGGTTAGATCTGATAAAACGCTGTCAGGACTCGACAAAGATGATGTATGGCCATATAAAGCACAGTAGGCTCATTTTCTCTCTCTCGGTCAGAGAGGTTAATACTCTCAGTTTTGTCATATATATTCTGTGGCTTTTGACCTCTGGGAAATTGTTGACCCGAACATTTGTGTTATATTTTCTTGAAATCTTTTTGAGACATTTTTTGATGGCTGGTGGCTTTGACAATCTCTGGCAATAACATTAGACGCCAGTAATATTAGGCCCCCAGACTGGATCATTTATTTCATATTTCCAAAGAGCATGCGAGTAAACAGTCTGACATACTTCATACCTTGATCACATCCTGTTCATGTATAATCTGAAAGATTTCCTCAATTCTCTTTGAAGAATCGGATAAATTCTAAGGCAGAGCATCAGACAGTTTATTCAAGATTTATACATTTTAATGTTTTAAAATTAAAAATCTATTCCCTTTAATGTTTTAAATGGAAGGATTTATACCGATTCAGTGTTTTATTTACCTCAGTTCTGGTGTAGAAATTTTTTCCTATTAACCTTGTTTCTGCAGGAATCTCTGTAGCCGAGCTTGTCCTCTTGTGACAGTTTAACCGTAAAGATCTCTGAAGGAGCAAAGTTGACACGACAGCATGACGTCAGGAAATCTTTCTGGGATTTGCGGTCGCTGGCGTATGACATTTAACACCGCAGCACACGCCAGTGCAGCGCAACGTCTGACACGCACCTCTGAATGCTAATGCCACATGACAAGATGCTTTCATGCTTTACGGATTTCAATGCATATTTAGGGACATTGTTTAATGCGCTCGCATGTAATCCGCACACTTCAGGTCCCCATCAGCTGTGGGATTTAGCTCCCGCTAAGCCTCCATTTCATCTATTTATTTTCCAGGTTTGCTCCCGACGCATTAAATAAATTCGTTGTTTCAAGTTGAGGTTAAGAATGATTTTGACACCAACGCTCTGCTTAAAAAAGTGAAAATAAAACACTTCCAAGACGGGGAAAGTAAAGGTAGTAAGTGCAGTTTGAGAAGAAGGCCTACAGTGAAATAGACTTCTGAAAGCTTATTTTTTGGACATTTTGCTTTATTGTTATACACATTATTATACACAGACGTTTTGTAAAAATCAGTCTAATGGGAGAATTTTGACATATGCATATACAGTACAGGTTAAAAGTTTGTAAACATTACTATTTTTAATGTTTTAATTAAATAATTCTATGCAAAGCTTAACTTCCAAAAAAAACACAAAAAACAGTAATATTGTGAAATATTATTATTTCTATTTGAATATACTTAAAAAAAAAAAATTTATTCCTGTGATGCAAAGCTGAATTTTCAGCATCATTACTCCACCTTCAGTGTCACATGTAACATCCAGTCTATCACATGATCATTTAGAAATCATTCTAATATTCTGATTTATTATGAGTGTTGGAAACAGTTCTGCTGTCTAATATATTTGATCAATAAAAGGTTAAAAAGAACTGCATTTATTCAAAATAAAAATAAAAAATTCTAATAATATATATTCTAATAATATATTTTCTTTACTATCACTTTTTATCAATTTAACACATCCTTGCTGAATAAAAGTATTGATTTCAGACCTGCCAACCTGTACGCATTTTGCGTAGCGGCTACGCATTTTGACCTCAAAGTACACTGGTACGATTTGTCACTCTAAAACTACGCAAAAATCTAGTGACGCCCCTGTCTGTCCACGCGCTGTATTCAAAACAAGAAAATAAAAAAAATGAAGAGGTCAATCAATCCAAGTTTTTTGTATGTTTGTTTGTTTTGCATTTAAAATAATTTCTGCGTTTTATTTCTCTCCTAGTAGCCTATAGTTTCTAGTTCAAAGCGGCGCGCGCGCTCGCTGAGGTGCTCTGACAGAAAGGCTGGCGTGTGAGGCTGACAGATATAAGTTCTGTTTAATGTGTTTGAGATGTGCTGTTTTCCTTAACCCTCTGGAGTCAATTAACGCGTATACGCGTTTTGGGGTATTTTTCTCCTGATAACCCCGAAAAGTAACTTAAATTACACTTTCAGTTTTGATCGTACAGATAAGAGCAAATACATCAATCGAATCTGTAAAGGGTCTACTTTTTTTGTATACAGACAAAATAACAACACAAACTTTTGTGCACTTATAAAATAAAAGATAACAAACAAGGAGTCCTGTCTGCATCCTTTGTCTGCGCTGATCTTCAGTTACAAACGCGTCAATAAAATGAACTGTAACCTCAGTGAATACTCAACACAGAGACATGAGAGAGATATCTATAGAAAGCCTGACATGTCTACTTTTAAACTAAACAAGTGCTGCCGAAAACAAATATTCTGTGATAAAGTAATCCATATGAAAACAACGCGATGTCCGTTTTTTCACGTCTCCCTTCATTATCTTCTAATGTGACCAGCCCCCGCTCCGAGCGCGCCTTTCAGATTCAAATGTTTCCACTGAAGCGCGCGGCTTTTGAATACGCCCACACAACAGAGGAGACAACGCAGCGAGATTGTTCTTCAAGTTTTTATTATTTTACTGTTTTGCTTCGCGATGAGAGTTAATAAGATATAATTCACCCCAAAAAGATGTGATGTGGTTGAGGATTTGAGATTTTGGATTTCCTCAGAAAAAAATAATGAAAGAACTTTATTCAGCAAAGATCATAAACATGAGTAAGTCCCTCTTTTATTTATTTATATACTTGTACTAGTTTTCACACATAAACCCGTGGGGAAACATTTTACTAGTTAGACTTTTTCCAAAGACTTTTTCCAAACTATAATTCCTGACTAAATGTAATAATCAAGTGAAATATTATGAAGTTTCAATAACAATATACACTACTATACCATTTCAAAGCTTTGATGTAAATAATATAAATGTACCAATAAATGTAACTGTAACAAATGAAACAATGCTGTTCTTTCAATTTATCCCCCCTAAAAAACCTGAAAAAAATATTCTCAGCTCTTTTCAACTAATAATAATAATAATAATAATAATGATGATAATAATAACAATAAATGTTTTTTTTTTTTTTTTTTTTTTTGTAGAAAATAAGATTGTTAACAGGAGTTCTGAAGGATTTGTGTGACTGGAGTAATGATGCAAGAAATTCAGTTTGAAAGTCAGCTTTGATTGTTCCTAATAAACGGTTTAACTGCACTCACAAGTGAATATTACCTTATGTTGTGGGATAATTTAAATATATTCTAAATAACTCACTACAAACATAAAATTATGATACATTTATTTTGTCCTCACATTCTTTCTTGTAACTCATCCCTCTCAAGTGACACAGCTGACTGAATGGCTCATTATTCAGCTCATTATGCAGGCCTTTGTCTTCTCAGGTGGGTGAATTCATGATAGTTGACGCCTACTCGCATATGACTTTTTACCAACAAAAAAAAGTGTCTAGAAAATTTAAAATCATATTGTAAATTTAAATATTGTTTTCTGTAAGTGGAGTAAACAATATGATTTTCCCATCATTTAGAAAGAAACATCTAGCTAGGCTAAAAGACAAGCTCCAGTTCTCAAACGTCCTGGGAACCAATGTCTGTATGTGTTTTTAATTGCCTTATTCAAGTGATTTAACTTTTTTAGTTTTTCACTAACCACGCATAACATTTTTTTTTTCTCAAAAACAACAATCCAATGTACATTAGGGATGTCAAATTTCGATTATTTCCATGATCGAGTTTGCGTTAAGATTACTCATTAATCGATACATCGTTAACCATATGCTTGTCAAAATTCGTCTGTTTCGGCAGCATGACGGATGTGCAAAAGCCAACCCAGCCCAAAAACGCTTTCCTCACGTTAATTAAAGGGTGTTTAGGTCTGAATAAAATGCTAGTAGCAGGACTGTAAAATGAATAATAGATGTAATTATGATCATTTCATA
>NC_056588.1:26679359-26679427 GCF_018340385.1 Cyprinus carpio
TATTAATGAAATATTAAAATATTTCAGAACAAAAGTCTAATGGGCGGCAAAAACGTTTTCTTTTTTTC
>NC_056588.1:26680654-26742130 GCF_018340385.1 Cyprinus carpio
CATCCCTGCCAGTTTATATCCCATAATAGAATCCATCAAATGCCAGTAGACACCATTATAGTTTACATTAAAGCCAATATAATTCCCATTATAACCCTTAAATCCACAAAATTTTGTGTTTTGGGAGGGTTTCTATTGTTTTTTTTTTTGTTTTGTTTTTCAGCAGGGGAATATTATAATGGTATTACTACTTTGTAAGTAGCAATTACAGAATCTCAAAGGAATAGGGGATGATTTATTCATTTTTAAGTATTTAGAGTTTTAGAACAAGTTGAAAATATGCTGAATGTTTCATTTCTTCCAAGTGAAATTAATACAAAGCAGTTAAACTGAATTTACATTTGATGTTAGAGAAATACTGAGACAGGCGCGAGGGATTGGCCCTGAGTTGCAGCCGTGTAGTCAGAAGCTGTCATCCATATTGCCAAGATGGACTCGCAGAGGCTTGCAGTGTGTGGCAAAGTATACTGAGTACAAACAAGCATTACAGAAACAGGCTGCATTATGTGCAGCAAGTGTAAATGGATCCTCCTATGAGACGCGGATGAGAGGAGCAAGTATGAGGGGAAGCATTCAGAGACACAGGCTGTGTGTGCGGTCTTCTGAATTGGGAACGGCGAACATGCATTATAAACTTCGTATTAGAATCTGTTGGGGAGATAAAATGTGTAAGATAACGTATATGTACTAATAAAACATCTAGGAACGTATCTTTTACTCTCCAGTACTGAAAGCAGAACTGATGAGAGAGCTCTTGATATATGTTGTGACACAGCTCTTGCAAATTAACGTTATCTTTTTTGTTTGATGTCTAGGGTTGGGAACTGAATTAGAACCGGTTCTGTTTTTTGAAAAGAGAAGTTTCGGTTCCAAAAACGGTTCTGGTGCAACACGTGACCAAGCGCTGTGCGCAGCCTTGCGCAGCCTTGCGCTGGTGTTCTGACGATTCGGCGTTTCCCGTAAAGGATGTCACAAACCAAATAACAGAAAGGTCACCCTGCCTCTTTAATTACTGAGCACATTTTTTCTAATGACGCACACTCCACAGACATGCGCGCCGCGTCATGTCTTTAACTGCCGAATACATGTTTCCTACGACTGTACTGCACTCACGCCTTTGATAACTGTGCACATCGTTTTGTCTGACTGTACATGTACCGGCAGCGTGCAGCAACTGCCGCCACAAAATTACATTATATTTGTCCTATATTGTCATTAATATGCATACTGACTTTAACTTGGACCACTAAATAAATAGACTGCTATTGTTATGTAAGTATGAGGGTTAGATTATTTACTGTACAGGTCATTTCAAGAGTGATAAACAAAGTGATAGAAAATATTTATTTTCATGCATTTTAAATGTTTAAAAATGTGGAAACCACTCATTGCATCACAGCATCTCCTGACTGCATTATTATTTGTAAAATGGGGGCTTTATAGTGTGTGTGTATACATGGTTATAAGTATAACAGTTTATATTTCATTAATTTAGGGAAATGAACAAGTGTCTTAGCCCTCAAGGGACTATTTGGCCAAACTTATTCCTGCTTGAAAAGCAAAATGTTATTGATAGTGTAAAAACATCAACTTTGAAGCACATGCTGATTGATGGACTTGCATTACTCAACATTACTTACTACCTTCAATGTAGACAAGCCAAAGTAATCTCATATTACATAATTTTTTGTTTGGTATTAATTTGCCTTTGGTTTGACTTAGTTAGATCATATACACCACCCACCCCAAAACTCACACACAACACACACCACCTACACTCTCCCGCTTTCTTCCGTTTTTTTTTTTTTTTTTTTTTTTTAAATGGTGGGTGTTTACACAGTTTTTGGATAGAGCAGTGCTTGATTTGGGGAGAACGAGGTCGCTCACTCTGTTTGGTTTAGTAAGACTGGCACACAGGCTTGCTTCAGACTAGTAATATCGCATCCCCATCGCGGATTGTGTTCGCAATTCGCAACTTCTCAAATCGTGATTGAGATTCGATTTTGATTAATCACACAGCCGTATAACATATACATAAAGGATTCCAGTAAAGTAAACACATTCAACTATTCTCACTGAACTGATACATTGTTAACCAGAGGAGCACAACAAATTTCTGCAAGAGTCGTCAAAGGAATAAAAGGTGCTTTATGTATTTTTGACAGTATTAAAGCATTAAAATATTATGTTTGAAGATATACAATGTTTGCAGCACCCGGTTCAACCGCTGGCTGTCAATATTACATAATGAACCTTTAAATCTTCTCTCCTGGCCTCCATCCCATCTCTGGCAAGCTGCAGCCATCTTTTAATCCAGTGTTCTACTTCCTGGTCTGTTGCAGTGGTGGAAGTTTGTATATCCATCTATAGTTGCCATCATCTAAGATCTTTTTGAGCGCTGGCATCATCTGAAGTCCTCACAAGTCCTGGTGCTGTGCAGTTTCTAATAACCCTGGGATTGACATTGGGAGAAACAGGAAGTTAAGGGGAGAAAGATTGGCATAGCTGCTGTTCATATTATTTCAGGCTAAAAAAAAAATATATCATGTTCACTTTTTACTATTTCATCAATGGAGTTCAAGGTTATGACATGTTTTGTGAATGCTTGTCTAAAAATTAGTGTCTTTAATCTAGTAGGTTTAAACTGAAATAATTTTTCTAGATCCCTTAATAAACATTATTTGTACTCAGTATTTGGGGAACAGACACAGTCTCTATAGAATAGACTACATATGCCAGAGTATCATTTAATACATTTTAATAAAATTTAAGTGGGAGGAACATCATAACTGTAATTTACACAACCATTTAAGAGTTTGGGGTCTGTAAGATATTTTATGCCTTTAAAAGAAATCTCTTATGCTCACCACGACTCAATTTATTGGCTCAAATTACAGTAAAACAGTAACACTGTGAATATTACAATTCAAAACAACTCTTTTCTATGTGAATATTATGTTAAAATGTAATTTATTCCTGTGATCAAAGCTGAATTTTCAGCATCATTACTCCAGTCTTCAGTGTCACATGGTCCTTCAGAAATCATTCTAATATGCTGATTTGCTGTTCAAGAAACATTTCTGATTATTATCAATGTTAAAATACAGGCATGCTGACATTTATTTAGGATTCATTGTTACATAGACTCCAAACCTTTGAATGTTATTGTTTGTATTAAATTGATCAAATCATGATAAAAAGATTTCTGTTTCAAAATAACTAAATACTTGTCTTTTAACTTTCTATTGTCTGTGAGTCTACAATATTACCACGGTTTCCACACAAATATGAAGTATACAAAACTGTTTCAACACTGATAAGTTTCTTGAGCAGCAAAATCAGCATATTAGAATGATTTTGTGACACTGGAAGTGCTGAAAGAGTGCTTTGTAATGAAATATAATCATAGAAGGATTGACTGGAAGGAGAAAAAAAGTGTGAGTAGGGAAAGGTGCACAAGCAACAGGGGACCACTCCACAGCCCTTAGGAAGGATATGTCGCGAAAAAGCCGAGGAAACTTAGGAGGGGAAACTTCACAAAGGAGTGGGCCCCAAACCGAAGTCCAGCACATCCAGGAGTCATCACGCTCAGGCGTCTTTCAGGAAATGGACTACAGCGGTCGTTTTCCTAGAGCCAAGCCACTCCTGAACCAGAAAAAAAAACATCATCAAACATCTCACCAGGGTGAGAGGAAAAAAAGAACTGGACTGTTGCTCGGTGGTTCACAGTCCTCTTTCGAGATGAAAGTAAATTGCACATTATATTTGGAAATCAAGGTCACGGAGTCTGGAAAAAAAAAAGACGAGGAGAGGCGCACAGAATCCAAAGTCCAGTGTGAAGTTTTCTGAAGTCAGTGATGATTGCTGGAGTACTGTGATATCTGCTGGTGTTGGTCTATTGTGTTTTATCAAGTCCAAAGTGAATGCAGCTGTCTACCAGGAGATTTTGGAACACTTTATGCTTCCATCTGCTGACAAGCTCTATGGAGATGGTGATTTCATTTTGCAGCAGGACTTTAGCACCTGCCCATAGTGCCAAAACAACTTCCAAGTGGTTTGCTGACCATGATATTACTGTGCTTGAGTGGCCAGCCAACTCACCTGACCTGAACCTTAAAGAGAATCTATGGGGTTTGTTAAGCGGAAATTATTCATCTGACAAACAATACAGAGGGAGCTGAAAGGCCGCTATCAAAGCAACCTGGGCTTCAATAATGCCTCAGCAATGCCACAGGCTGATGTACTCCATGCCGCGCGCATTGAAGCAGGGAAATTAGTTCAAGGCCCCAACCAAGTATTGAGTACACTTAACTAAACCTGCTTTGGAGATCTTGAACATTTCAGATACAAAATTTGTCAAGTTCCTGCGTTTTTGAAATGTATGAATAAGGTGCCATTTACACAATGAAGTAAATTCTGCCCAGAGGTTTTTATTAAAATTTTTATGCTTTATTTTTTTTGTTTTATAAAAGTTCCCCATCATTTATCGAACCATGCTTGAGACAGTCACACCACAGGACAATTTTGAGATTTGGCTCGAAAATGTAAAAAAATAAAATAACATTGCAGCTTTATAACAGGTCTTTGTAGACAAAGAAATGTGTGCCTCTCTCTCTCTCTATATATATATATATACATACAGGTCCTTCTCAAAAAATTAGCATATTGTGAAAAAAGTTCATTATTTTCCATAATGTAATGATAAAAATTAAACTTTTCATATATTTTTAGATTCATTGCACACCAGCGCTACAAAATGTTCCAGGTCTTTTTATTGTTTTAATACTGATGATTTTGGCATACAGCTCATGAAAACCCAAAAATTCCTATCTCAAAAGAATTAGCATATTTCATCCGACCAATAAAAGAAAAGTGTTTTTAATAAAAAAGTCAACCTTCAAATAATTATGTTCAGTTATGCACTCAATACTTGGTCGGGAATCCTTTTGCAGAAATGACTGCTTCAATGCAGCGTGGCATGGAGCAATCAGCCTGTGGCACTGCTGAAAGTGTTATGGAGGCCCAGGATGTGATAGCTGCCTTAAGCTCATCAGGTGTTGGAGTCTTGTGTCTCTCTCAACTTTCTCTTCACAATATCCCACAGATTCTCTATGGGGTTCAGGTCAGGAGGTTGGCAGGCCAAGTTGAACTGCAGTAATACCATGAGTTAATTCAGGCAGTTGCCGGATGGTTTGGCGTTTGGATGGTGGCTGGAAGAACAAAGTGTTATGGGGCGTTGGGCATGAGTGCAGATATCTGATGGCCAGGCGTTGTTGTTATGGATGGAACGGGTGGACCGGCGCAGCGACAGACCATCACTGACTGTGAGTGCCGACACTGGACTTCAGGCATTTTGGCATTTCCTTCTCCACCCCAGTCTTCCTCAGACTCTGGCACCTTGATTTCCGAATGACATACAGAAATTTGCTTTCATCCGAGAAAAAAAGTACTTTGGACCACTGGCAACAGTCCAGTGCTGCTTCTCTGTAGCCTAGGTCAGGCATTTCTGCGCTGTTCTGGTTCAAAAAGCTGCGCCTGTGCACGGTGGCTCTGGATGTTTCTACTCCAGACTCAGTCCACTGCTTCCTTGGAGTCCCCAAGGTCTGGAATGGGGTCCTTCTCCAAAAATCTTCCTCAGGGTCGGTCACCTCTTCTCATTGTGCAGCGTTTTTTGCCACACTTTTTTCTTCCCACAGACTTACCCACTGAGGTGCCTTGATACAGCACTCTGAGGAGGAACAGCCTATTCGTTCAGAAATTTCTTTCTGTGTCTTACCCTCTCGCTTGAGGAGGTGTCAATGATGGCCTTCTGGACAGCAGTCAGGTCGACAGTCTTACCCATGATTGCGGTTTGAGTGTAATGAACCAGGCTGGGGAGTTTATACAAAAGCCTCAGGAATCTTTTTGCAGTGTTTAGAGTTAATTAGTTGATTCAGATGATTAGGTTAATAGCTCGTTTAGAGAACCTTTCATGATATGCTAATTTTTTGAGATAGGAATTTTGGAGTTTTTCATGAGCTGTATGCCAAAATCATCGATATTTAAAACAATAAAGACCTGAAATATTTCAGTGGGTGTGCGATGAATCTAAAATATATGAAAGTTTAATTTTTATCATTACATTATGGAAAATAATAGAACTTTTTCACAATATGCTAATTTTTGAGAAGGACCTGTATATATTAAATAAAAATGTCCAGAAATATTATGGGGTACAGTGCTCAAAAAAGTTTGAGACCACTGATTGGTAAAAGTAAGGTGATCTGCCAGGGCTGATGTCCCGGAGAAAATGGCACATCTGGTCACCTGGTATAGGCCATATCAGGCCCACGCAACAAGCCAGAACTCAACCTAAAAAAACCAGTTTGTCTCACATGGACTTGATCTGGACAACATGCAACATGCAAGAACTCAGCCTAAAACCGGTTTGTCACACATGGGCCAGATCTGGCCCACGTACATCAAGCCAGAACTCAACCTAAAACGGTTAGTCACATGGGCCAGATCTGGCCCACGCCTAACATCTCCAGAACTCAACCTAAAGGCAGATTTGTCACATGGGCCAGATCTGGCCCCTTCTAACATGCCAGAACTGACACTAAAACTTATACAAAACCATGGCAGGTGATATTGTGGTCTATAAGACCCAGCCGAACAAACAATAACAAAGATGACTTCATTGTTAACAACATACATGCACACACACACACACAAAAAAAAAAAAAAAAAAAAAAAAGGGGAAATAAGTGTCCAAAAGTGGAGGTGTGTCCAAAACAAACATGGAATCTGGGTGTCCTCAGCTCGTGCTCTTGGGGTTACGTGTAGGTGGGGCAGTGTTCAGGAAGGGAAGGGTCCAGGTAAGGGGGTGGAGTCCGGCTGACGCGCAGTAGCTCCCCTCTTGATCGAGGGGCATGAGGGGCTGGCCGGCTTCTTCCAGCGGCTGCATCCTTCTCGCTGGCGGTGCTTGAAGGAAAGGAGCTAGATGGCCCGGTATCCTGGCCCAACGGCCCGTGTAGCGATGCGTTTCTTATCGGACTGTGGGTCCGGCAGCTCCACGTCTCTGGCGGTGTGGGAGGCCCCTCAGCGCGCACCCTTCCTGGACCCACAAAGACTTAAACAGCGGTGATGAGGGCTCCCATTTACATCATGTTTGCCCCATCACGCTGCCAGCCCTGGCTCGTCAAGCGCCCCTCCTCTCTCCGCACCCTCCTGTTGGGGGAGCCTAGTGAAGGGCTGATTGGGGCCCGAGGGTGGCGATGATAATTAGGGAGACAGCTGACTCCTCACAGTGGTTAAAGGGATACTCCACCCTAAAATGAAAATTTTTGTCATTAATCACTTACCCCCCATGTTGTTTCAAACCTGTAAAAGCTCTGTTTGTCTTGAACACAATTTGAATATTTTGAATGAAAACGGGTGGCCTATGACTGTCTCATAGAATGCCAAGTAAATAACGGTATCATGGTCCATAAAAGGTATGAAAGTCATCATCAGAATACTTCATCTGCCATCAGACATGCAATCTGGGTTATATGAAGCAGCGGGGAACCGCTTTATGGCGAAGAAAACAAAATAACAACTTTATTCAACAATTCCTTTGTCAACAGTTTCCACTGTGTCGTTATTTTTGTTTTCTTCACTTACCTTACTAAGGATACAACAAATGGCTTGTTTGTAATGGGTTTTATCATTTTTGTCTTGTGAAGAGGCGTAACACCCAGCTAACAAAGAAAGGTCCCCAGGACGTCCCTAAATGGCCTCGCGAGCGTCCCGGACGTCAGTGTATGAGAGATCCCCTTGACGCCAGTGGACATTTGCGAAGAAGTCCTCGGACATTCAGGGGGATGTTGGGGCGTGCAGTGGCAATCCCTGCTGGAAAAACCAGCATAGATAACCAAAGCTGGTCATGTACCAGCAAGACCAACATATGTTGTGTTTTGTGCTGGAATGCAGGTTACCAGCATAAAAGATGCTGGTGCTGGTGTGCAGCATCCCATGCTGGTCACCAGCATACCAGCACCAGCATCCATGCTGGTCTGAAAGCAGTTTCGGCTAAATCCACCAGCATCAATGCAGGTAACCAGCATACCAGCACCAAAACACAGCATATGGTGGTCTTGCTGGTATGTTGTTGTTTCAGCATGGGATGCTGGTTACTAAGAGAAACTGTGCTGTTGACATAGATTTTTGAGGATGATAACCTGTTCGCAGAGTGGAATGCTAACTACATTGGATTTTGGTATGATGAAAATCCTTGAAAATACAAGCTTTCGTTAATATCGTTACAAGGTCATTTTAAAAATAACAAGTGAAGCACATAACACAAACACATATTTAAAAAAAAAAAAAAAAAAAAAAACTCGTCTGGCTCAACAAGCAAATTACAATAAAACACATTAACCCTCTGGAGTCGATTAACGCGTATACGCGTTTTGGGGTATTTTCTCCTGTCTTGAAAGAACTTAAAATTACACTTTCAGTTTTGATGCGTGCAGATAAGGCTTAATACATCAATCGAATCTATGTAAAGGGGTCTACTTTTTTGTATACAGACATAATAACAACAAAACTTTGTGCACTTATAAAATAAAGATAACAAACAAGGAGTGCTGTCGCCTTAGCACATCTGCTGATCTTCAGTTACAAATCGTCCACTAAAATGAACTGTAACTCAGTGAATACTCAGCGAAGAGACATGAGAGAGATATCTATAGAAAGCCTGACATGTCTACTTTTAAGCTAAACGAGAGTGCTGTGAAAACAAATATTCTGTGATAAAGTAATCCATATAGAAACAACGCGATGTCCGTTTTTCACGTCTCCTTCGTATCTTCCTAATCGATACGCCCCGCGCGAAGCGCTATTGAGATTCAAATGTTTCAATGAAGCGGCTTTTGAATCACATACACAACAGAAGACAACGCAGTGGGATAGTTCTTCAAGTTTTTTTATTTTACTGTTTAGCTAGTGATGAGAGGAATAAGACATAATTCACCCCAAAGATGTGATGTGGTTGAGGATTTGAGATTTGGATTTCCTCAGAAAAAAGAATGAAGCACTTTATTCCTTGAGAGATCATAAACATGAGTAAAGTCTCTTTTTATTTATTTATATACTTGTACTAGTTTTCACATAACGTGTAAACATTTATTTTACTAGATTTAAGACTTTTTTCCAAGACTTTTTTCAAAACTATAATTCCTGACTAAATGTATAATCAGAGTGGAATATTATGAAGTTTCAATAACAATATACTGCACTACTATACCATTCCAAAAGCTTGATGTAAAATAATATAAATGTAACAATAAATGTAACTGTAACAAAATGTAACAATCATTGCTGTTCTTTCAATTTATCCCCCCTAAAAAACCTAAAAAAATATTCTCATCTTTTCAACATTAATAATATGTAATAATAATAGTAATAATAATAAATGATAATAATAACAATAAAATGTTTTTTTCTATCAGTATGATTAGTCCTGCGACAAAGTAGAATATTAGAATATGTTGTTAGGATAAATCAAATATATTATATGGCTGATCTTTTCTTGTAACTCATCCTCTCAGTGACAGCTGACTGAATGGCTCATTATGCAGCTCATTGTACAGACCTTTGTCTTCTCAGGTGTGAATTCATGATAGTTGACGCCACTACTCGCATATGACTTTTACCAACAAAGAGTCTTAGAAAATTTAAATCAATATATTGTTTTTTCTGTAGAGTAGTAAACAAGATGATTTTCACATCATTTAGAAAAAAAAAAAATTCTGAGCTACAAGCTCCAGTTCTCAAAATTCTAGAACCAAATTTTCTATATGTTAGTGCCTTATTCAAGTGATTTAACATTTTTAGTTTTTCACTAACCACATAACATTTTTTTCTCAAAAACACAATCATGTATATGCTGCTCACATATTAATATAGCCTAGTTTGTGCTGATTACAGTGAGATTAGACTTTAGCCATTTAGATATTTATAAGAAACTGAAAAAAAGCACAAAATGTCAGGGGCATGACAAACTTCTCAGGCCCCAAAAATACCCTTAGACTCCCAGAGGGTTTTAAAAAGAAACAATTTATCTTAAGTGCTCAAATTTTTTTTTTTTTTTTGAGCACTTTTGTTTGTTTGTTAAAGTCCATTATTATTACAGTGATGTACCGTCCAGCCTTTTTCCCCATCTGGCCTATACAACTCTGTCACCTCCACATTCTTTTGACAAGCCACTCAGCAAGAAGCAGACTAAAGGAATGTACAGATAAACAGAAATGCTTCTGTCTCACCAGAACAAAGAAAATGTATTACTATTTATTTATTTATTACTGCTACCTTTAAATGTCGAAGTTTCTGGGGGGTTAAACACTGCTTGGTGGTTTTGGTTGTTGCGCATTCCTTCCCTGTGAGACTTCTTTCCCTAGAGTCTTACTCCCAACATCCCCAACAAAAAATCCATCACAAATAATGGATCATAAAAATGTTAACTGTACTCTCACAAGCCCTCGAATCACTCACCACAAAGAATACCTCCAAGAAATAAATAAAAAAATAATAAAAAAAAAAAATAAAAACAATAAATTAGATTGTACATATGCATACAATATTCATAAAAACTTTAAGTGTAGTTGGGGGTTCTTATATTAATCCATGCACACAGATGATGAGGGCAATGCTGTACCCCATCTCCTTTTGGAGATACAGATGGTTCTACCTTGTGCAAACAGCCAGACTCTGCAATTATATACAAAATATAGTTGTAATAAAATACTCAATAACATATAAGATTTCAAGATATTGTGGAATATAATATGTTTCTCTTACTTTGTAAGATCTCCTTTGGGCTTGGTGGTCCAAGATCTTTGACAGCTGGAAAGAGAACAAACATATCACAAATCTGACAGATGATGGAAAACATGACAACAAAGGATATACTTTGTAAACCCTCAAAGATCACAGCTGAAGCACTCCAATAAGACTTATAGTCTTCCCCAATCTCAATACAATGTGCTGAAATTTTAATTTGCTATATGCATAGCTGCAATTACTTTAATTTTAATATTGTATATAAGCTGGTTTGAATGGGATACTCAGGCATTCCCAGACCAGATGAGATTTATAATCCCTTCAGCACATTATGAATCTACCCTGTGGATGGTGCTTAAGAGACATCCTGATCGGATGCCCTGAACCAGGGTTCCTGTCTGGCAGGTGTGGTTCATAAAACTTCTGGGGACGGGTTTCAAGAGCTAATGTGGGGCCCTGCATAGTTGGGATATAAGTTGGTTTTCATTAATTATTGTATATATTCAGACATTATCTGTAAACATTTTTGTAATTGCGAGCACAAATGCACAACATGACTACATACAGTGGAGACTTTAGCCTTGCATTTGCTGCTTGTTAGTATATTCTAACACTAATGCCAGAGAAAAACACCAGTGAGTGTGCCAACCAACCCCACCCTTACGAAAGTTAACCTTAGCATTATTATAGTATACTATAAGAATTGTTGCTATTTTATAAGCTACAGTACCTGTCAAAGTATGTGTCCAAACTTTTGAATGGTAATAATATAATATATAGTTACTATAATATATAGCTACTATAATATATAGTAGCCCTATAATATTTCAATAGCAATATGTATAGTAGCCCTATAATATTTCAATAGCAATATGTATCTAGATGTTTGTAGTATTCCTATATTATTTTAAATAATATTACTATATTATTTTGTATTACTATAGTAGTAAGACTGTATAGAACATTCCTATAGCAATACTATGATGCCATAGTAATAGTAGTACTACGGTAACGTTCTACACTGCATCTGAAAGAAAACCATAGAAAACACTATAGTAATACTATATAAAATATAGTAGACACCGCACTTACTCATAATTTTTTGTTGAAAAAAAAAAAAAAACCAAAAAAAAACATAGTAATTACTACCGGAAATAATATAGCCTGATATTATTTAAGTACCAGATAAAAGGTGGGACACACCTATTCTCCGGAATGGAAAAGTGTGTTTCCAGGACATGAGCATGTCCCACCTTCCTTGACTGTAATACATAAACACTATAGCAGTGGTTCCCAACCACATTCCTGGAGGGCCCCCCACACCCTGCATTCTGCATCTCTCCTTTGTCTGACATACCCATTTCAGGTCTTTGAGTCTCTACTAATGAGCTGATGATCTAAATAGGGCCCGTATTCACAAAACATCTTAAGGCTAAAAGTAGCTCATAACTCACCGATTTAGGAAAAATCTTAAAAATAATGGGCGTGTCAGTACTAAATTTAGGACTCCTACATTTTTGTTCTAATAGTAATTCACAAAGCGTTTTAGTGCTTAAATTAGCTCCTTAAATCTGTGAAACGTTAGGAGTAGTGAGAGGACTCCTAAGTCACTAAGATCTAACTATCCTGAAATGGCTGTAGCCTGCAATCTACCCCGGAATATAAACATTTTAGAAACATTTTACGATAATGAGCTTTTAAAAAGGTATCGGCTTTGGTTTGGAGGTTATCCCAACTCCAATTTTTTGATTATATCCTTAATATAGCCTATAGCTGTTCTCACATCCAGTTTGGTTTTCTTTTGTTTGCATGTATTAACTATCAGCCAAGGATTATTCTACTCTGCTTATAAAAGGCTGTTTATATGAATATTACCAAAATTGTATTAGTCGCTTAGTTGCAGAAAAAAAAAAAAAAAAAAAATCCACATGAAGTGGCAAAATCACGCAGTCAGTGATGGACAAATCGTTAACGGCTGGTCTATGTGGTAATATAGAACATCGGGCAGGACATCCATAAGCTCACCTAACATTCATCGACCTCAAATATGGCTTATCATCTGAAATAATGTATGTAGTAGCAAACTTTTACATGGCAGCTCAATCTAATGTTAGCCTAGAAAAAGTGCGCAGTTCAACGTGTTTGTGCGGAGTGTGGAGCTGAACAAGTAGCGTGCTTGGGCTACTGCAGGACAGATGGAGGCGCCGGTGCGATCATTTGCTCTTAAAATACTGATCATTTTTGGTCATACTGATAATAGTAATGCATCTTTTGTATCTGTAAAGACTCTCGTTTATTCGTGTGCACGCTCAGAATAACAACGAAACGATGCGCTTGTCTGCCATCTCGGACTGTCTGTGAAACTTGAGCGCGGTCACTTCGAAACTCCATGTATGCTTGCCTTATTACAGACATAAAAATATATCTATGGAGAGGAGTTAAACTTTTAAAATGAATAACCAATTCAAATAAGACAACAAATACTGACTTAGATTATGTAATCCGTATGAAACATGCATACAGGTGCATACCGCAGAGATGACGAGTCAGTGTCACCGACTTCATCTCTTAAACTGAAAACGAAAACGTGCTAGTGTAACAATAATTTATTAAAATGTTAAGTGCATAAGTACTTGCTGTTTTCCCCTAACACATATCATAATGATAATATTCCCGGTGCGCAGTAGTGGCAAGCATTTTTTACATGCGCTTGAGAGCTTATTAGGCTATGGTAGGGCAATTAAAGGCTCATTATTATGATTTATATGGTTTATTAATAAAAGTGTGACTAATAGTCAACTAATGCTTAAAATGAATGACTACTAGTTGACCATATCAAAAACTTTAGTCGAGGGCAGCCCTAATGCATATTGACTAATTGTTTACGAGAAGCAAACATATAAGAGGCTGCCAATTAGCTGAATATCTAGCCCTACTTATTTAATTTGTGACACTTAGCCTGCATTTTAAAATTTATTTGAATGTGGCAATTAACATTTTTATTTTAAAACCTTTATTTGAATATGGCAACATAATATTGCGCTCTACAACATTTGTATGAATAAATCTCTGACAGACTATCAGCCAATCACTGTATGCATAGTTAGAAAGTATGCTGACATCATCCATAGCAACGAGGTCAACCCCGCCCTTACCCTTAGCTTAAGACTTCTGTCTATTAAGTTTGTCTTAGCAGCTTTGTGAATAGGTTTTAAGAGAAAACTCTTAGCTAACAACTTTTACTGCTATTTAAGAGAACTCCTAGTGGTAAGATAAAATGTTTTGTGAATATGGGCCCAAGTGTGTTTGATTAAAGGGATATTTCACCCAAAAATGAAAATTAGCCTGTCTTTTATTAATCAACAATCAACTTACTTCCTTCATACAGAATAAACCAGTAGTAGATATATTAAAAATATTTTTGATCTTCCAAGCCTTAGAATGGACCATACGGGTGTTACAGTTCATTATAAAGCGGGATCACATCCATTGTAAAACATGGCTCACACACGGCTCCGGGGGATGAATGAAGGTCTTCTGTAGCAATCCCATGCATTGTTTTAAAATCAATATCCATATTTAAGAATTTATAAACACTTTTTGTCACTTCCGCTAACGGTTGTACAGGCATTCAGAGACAGTGTCTTTCCAGCGGATGACATAGCATGAATTAGATGCACAAATCGAGGATTTATAAAGAAAAATGTTGGAGTTTTTTCTTTGCTGAAGTAAGGAAAACGTTGGCTGCATCCGAAAAAAACTGAAAAATGCTGCCTTCGGAGGACGCATTTCAAGGTAGGAAGGCATCAAGGCACGTCTGAATTCAAAGTTAGCTTCACTTCCTGTCTCATGAGATGCCTTCATCTGATCAATTTTTGAAGGCAGCATAGGTGTATCCTTCGCTGCCTTTGATATCCCACAATCCTGTGCGTGTTCGTCCGAGGGGGAGTGGCTTGCTTTAGTCGATTATGGTCGAGTTTAGAAAAATGGCATCGGAGAATGCAGTTAGAGTTCAGTTTTTGTACAAATGTAAGTTTTATTTTCACTTTCGACATCTTTTGATTGTGTAACCCAGACTCAAATTAGTATAATTGCAGTCCATGCCCAAGTTAATTTGTCCAAAATATTAAACATTTAAATCATGATAATTACATATTTAATGAAATATGTATTTGATTGAACAGCAAATAAAACAAAGCTTTGTGTGACAATGTAATAGTTTATGTTTAAATTATACATTTTATTATTCATATAAGTGATATGTAAATTATTGCAGCAAATTGCAACGAATAAGAACTCTGAATAGCACTGCAGATGTTAGACATCCAATCGGAAAAGACCCAGGTAGCAGCGCTGACTCCACCCCATCCCCCTCTTGAGCAACGAAGATCGGAAAAAAAAAAACATAGATAGAATGCAGAGAGTGGAAAGAGTGATTAAGAGAATTAATTGTGAAATACCTGGAAGAAAACCTAGAATTTCATTGAGAATCAGTTTATTGTTACAACTACACTGATTGAGAAGTGTTTATTTAGATACTTACCTGCGTAGAGTTCCTGTTGATTCTGTCGATGTTTAAGGCCAAGTTAACACTAACGAAACTAACGTGGTTCATCTGGTTAAACCTGGAAAGAGACAAACGAACATAAACAGTTAATTTACAGAGGAATCGGTGAGTTGAATGTTTATTTTGATAAATGTGGTTAACTGTGTTTATGTACAGTATTATGTGAGACTAAACAGTAAAAGCAATGTGTTTCACTATGTGTAAAGAGTGATTACTGTTAAAAGTCCGTGCCCTGACATAGACTACGTTACCCATAATGCATGTGTTCATAGGTAGTTCTGCTCGCTCGTGTTGTGCTAGGCGCTTTCACTTTCGTGTGGTCCAGGGCCATGAGAGCAGTATTCACGGTGCAGAGAATTGCCATCCTTGGATACCCACACACCCACACACAAACCACACCTATTTTGTCATATTAATACCTGCAACACCTTCATCATCTCCATGTACCTGACTCCTCCTCAATAAATTCTCAAACTGCACCATTGGATTTGCCTATTCCTTCTGACCGAGGAAGACTCAGTTGACGAACAATCCAAAAAACAGCTGCTGACGCACAAAGTCTTTTTACAAGTGGTCCTTCGAGCCGGATGTTTATTGGCTGAGTCAACAAGATGGCAACTCCACAAGATGAAGTTCCTCAGGAGAAGAGTCCGAAGCATAGTTCCCGTCCAAGAAGGAATAGAAAGCTTCCAGGACATCTGGAGGAGTATAGCACGACCTACCTGATCCAGAGGAGACAGAGTCTTCAAGCAGCAGCAGTTCAGAGGAATCTGATGAGAAGAAGAAGAAGGAGATGAAAAAAAGGAAGAGAATGGAGGCAGCTTGGGGCAGTGTACTGAAAAACGATGAATGAGATGCAAATCACTATGAAGGAGACCAGTGGTGCATTAACCAAGAGCGTGTGGAACAACTGGAGCGTGTATGCAATTCATGCAGTCCTCTCCCCTACTCAGAGTGATGCTCAACAGCAAGATAGAGCTGCTTCGCTTCCTGCTCTACTTCAAACACCACAGCATAGCAGTGTGGCCATGAGCAGCATTCATATTACTGATCAGCTACACGTCCTGGCACCAGCAGAGAGGCAGGACATTAGAACGCCCGTGAACCTGTTAAGGCCAGTAGAACCTATTGCATCTTTACCACTGCAAAATGCAAATCCCATTCTCCATTCAGCACCAAAAACAGCTTCACTACCTTTAAGCCCTATTGTTCAACCTACTTCAAATACTCAGACAGTGCCGCTGTCCCCTAACTCTGTAGCTCAACCTGCACAGCAGCCAGGCGCAGTGCTAGAACCTCAATCTGTGCTTCAGCAACCGCCAGTGACACCGCCAGTGCTGCAGCCCAGGGTGAATACTGCATTTCAGCCCGCAGGTCATTTGGCCCCTTGGCCCGCGCCACAGCCTGTTCCCCAGCTGAGAATCCCTGTGGCCCATCCAGTGATTCAGCCGGCTCCACAACCTGTCAATCAAGTAGCCCAATCAGTACAGTTCGGGAGGCTTGAACCACGTCAGGCTGAGCCCCTATACAGGTACCAACACCCGCAGCCTCCAGGCAGCCCCATCCAGGTACTCTCTGCACGATCTCATGACTTCCCTGCAGTCTCAGTGTCACAGTATCAAGCCACCACCGGGGATATCAGCGCCGCAGACTTATAGCCAGCTTTATGCCTCTCCACCTACTTATTCAGCCCGCTACTACTCTGCTGCTTATCCATCAGTCTCTGCCTACCCTTCACTGCCTGCTGCATATACTGCACAAGACGCAGTACCTCCTGCAGCTGAAGCCACCCAGCCAAAAACCTGATGGAGATGATCTTAGCATCCTCATATGGCATCCCGAAGCCTAGACTGGTGACATTCAAATCAGGCAGAGAGCGTGACTTTGTATTACTGAAGAAAGGACTGGACAGCCTCCTTGGGCCACATGCTCATCTCACAGAGGAGTATAAATATCACATCCTGATTGATCAGTTAGAGCATCCATGTGCGTTACAAGTGGCCAGACGCTATATTCACGACCGCATTCCCTACACTAGTGCAATGAGAGCTTTGGAGCAGAGATATGGGCAACCCAGACAATTAGTTCAGAGTGAACTGAGTGCTATACTTAATTGCTCTCCTATTAAGCCAGGTGATCCTCAAGCCTTTGAAGATTTTTCCCTGGCGGTGTCTAGCCTAGTGGACCTCCTCAGTACTATGGACGATGTAGCAGCTAGTGAGCTCCAGTGTGGTTCACACGTAGACAGGTTACTCACTAAGCTTCCGCCTAGCTACAGAGACAGTTTCATCGAGCACTGCATCACACGTGGTATCATACGCACTGGCAGCAGTTGCACCTATAATATGTACGACTTCTCAGGGTGGCTCGAGCGCAAGTCCCAAGTTTTACAGTTATCACGGCAAGCCATTCAGCCACAGCCCTCAGACAGACCACGCCCAGAGAGGGGCAACATCAGAGCCTCTGCAGGGTCCAGGGTACAGAGTAAGTCTACATCCATCTATTATGGCTCAGATCCTGCTCAAACACAGCCGAGGATAGACACTAAGGCCCATATTTACTAATCCTTCTCCCTCCTCTAAGAAGAAGCAGTTTAAGCCATACTGCCCATACTGCGAAGGGACAGAGCATTACCTCAGTGGCTGTGTAGAATTTAAGAAGCTAGACCTCAAAGCTGTAGCTTCTTGGATAAAGAAAAAATCCAAATGTTGGCGCTGCGGCCGTAAACATACCCCCGAGCAGTGCACTCTTAAGAAGATGTGCAGCACCTGTGGAGAACAGCACTTATTAGTGCTTCATGACCTAGCTGAAGCGAAGAGGAGGGACCCGAATATCCTAACAGTGAGCACTAGCCGAGTGTTTTTGGCTCCTATCAGTCACTCTAGCCGTGTAATGCTTAAGGTTGTACCCATCCAGTTACACCATCAAAGTAAATCTCTGGACACATATGCTCTTCTTGATGATGGCTCAGAGAAAACCATTATACTCCCTGCTGCTGTCAAGTTGTTAGGCTTAATCCAGGAGGAGGAAAACTCTATCTCTGCGTACTATTTCGTCAAGATGTGATCCATATTAAAGGAGGATATGTCTCTTTCCAGGTGTCCCCAAAGGCCAAGCCGAAGAATACGTTACAAGATAACACATGCCTTTACCGCCCAACAGCTCAGCCTAGCTGAACAGTCATGCCCAGTGGAGCTTTTAAAGGAGAAGTATCATCACCTACAGCGAGTGCAGCTTGAAGGGTTCAATCAGATACAGCCACTTGTGTTAATCGGCTCTGACAATGCTCACCTCATAACTCCTGTTCGTTCTATCCTGCGAGGCTCTGCCCAAGGACCTGTCGCCGTCTGCACCAAGCTCGGATGGGCCATCCAGGGTCCGAGCTGCAGTATGCCTACACAGCAGAGGGAGGCGCATGAACATATCATGCCTTTCTCCTGCCTTTGCCCTTCAACAGGATGTACAGCGTCTATGGCAACTAGATGCTCCCCTCCTCTATAGACCTGGGAAGGAGGTCACCCCGCTCAAAGGAGGACAGAGAAGCCATAGCCATGTTAGAGGCCAAGACCATCAGAGTACCTGTGGATGGTGTAGAGCGCGATACGCCACCCCCCTGCTCAGGAAGAAGGACTTCCCACAGATGCATGTCTCCTCTGAAGTAGTTAAAGGCCTTCTGAGGTCCACTGAGAGTAAGTTAGCTAGGAATCCTGACCTGGCACTCAAATACAACCCAGGAGATCAAGAGGTTGATAGATTCTGGTTATGTGGTGAAGCTGACTCCGAAGAGATTCATAGCTCTGCTGGAATCTTGGTATGTACCACACCACATTATACATCATAACAACAAAGCTCGGGTAGTCTTTAACTGCTCCTTTGAGTTCCAGGGGACCGTTCTTAACCACTACCTCCTGCCAGGACCCCCCCTTGGGCCTACACTGCTGGGTGTCCTCCTGCGTTTCCGCCAGTATCCTGTAGCAGTAAGCGAGAGATATAAAGGCCATGTTTTCACCAGATCCGCCTGCTCCCTGAAGACTGCCCCCTGCTGCGGTTCTTATGGAGAGACTGTGAAACTGAGAGGCTGCCAGATGTATATGAGTGGAGAGTCCTGCCCTTTGGGACAACGTGTAGTCCCTGCTGTGCTACCTTTGCCCTTCAGAGCCATGTAAGGGAGCACAGGGATACCTATAAAGACATCTATGACTCTGTCCACACAGCTTTCTACGTGGACAACTGCCTGCAGTCCTTTTTTGACCCACAAGAGGCCAAACTGCTCATTGACAGAATGAGAGAGCTGCTTATTCAAGGTGGATTTGAGATACGCCAGTGGGCCAGCAACATGCCTGAGGTGGTCGCTCATCTGCCAGGTACGGCCAGATCAGATAGCTGTGAACTGTGGCTAAACCTTAAAAGCCTTGATACTCAGGAGTCAACACTGGGTCTCAGTTGGCACTGCACTACTGAGGTTCTTGGATACAAGCACCCGCCCTGTAACCTACACAACTGTTGTGTTTACTGCGCAATGTTTACAAAGTACTGGCCAGTCAGTATGACCCATTGGGTTATATCTGCCCCTACGCTACAAGAGCAAAACTCATTGTGCAGACCCTGTGGAGCACAGATAGAGGATGGGATGAGCCCATAGAGGGAAACCTGCTTCAGTCCTGGCTCGAATGGGAAAAGGAATTGTCTTATCTCCAGTATATCACCATCCCCCGATGTTACGCTCCTCTTCACAACAGCAATAGTACGACATATGAGGCTCACATCTTCTGTGACGCCTCAGAGAAGGTGTGTATGGAGCTGTGGCCTATCTCAGAGTCATAGAGCAGCAGGCTCACATCTACACCTCATTTATCATGGCACGCTCCAGAGTAGCGCCCCGCAAGCAGGTGTCGATTACCCCGACTGGGAGTTGTGTGCTGCGCTCACTGGAGCCCAACTGACCAAGGTACTCCAAACTGAGCTCTCACTACCCCTTTCACTCAGTCTATCTGTGGAACAAGATTCCACTACAGTGCTTCAGTGGATTCAGTCCCAGCTCCTGCAGGTACAAAGTTTTTTGTGGGGACTCGGATCTGTGAGATACAGGAGCTGACCTCTCCGGAACAGTGGGGGGTATGTGAACTCTGATGATAATCCAGCCGATGACATCACAAGAGGGAGATCACTGTCAGAGCTCACGGTCTCCAGCCGATGGTCGCAGGGCCCACACTTTCTCACACAGACTCCTGACACCTGGCCGAAGCCCCCGACAGAGTTCTCAGAATGTGGCAGTGAAGAACTCAGAAAGACCGCCTTCTGTGGACTTACAAATGTGTCACCAAGTCTGCCAGATCCAGCACAGTACACATCTTTAGATGATTGATTCTGGCCACCCCACCAAATCCCTGCAGGGGGCGGCTACCACCTCCTACACGCGAACAAGTGAGCGCCTGGAGGCAGAGACCCAGCTGCTTGCAATCTGCGCAGAAGGACAGCTTCACAGAGGAGGTCCAAGCCTTGCAAGCAGGTAACTCTGTTCGCCCAAGCAGTCGTCTCAGTGCCCTTTCCCCTGAGTATGACAGCCTCAGTGGATTAGTCAGAGTGGGAGGCCGTCTGCGTCAAGCTACAGACATAGACCCTGACAGCATCCACCCAATTGTGTTATCACCCGATCACCCTCTGACGTCAGCTCATTATAAAGCACTATGATGTTCAGCTGTTCCATCCTGGTGCAGAGAGACTCTATGCAGAGGTTACGCCGCAACCTACGGGATTCTCAGAGGTCGCCAGGCCATTAAGAAACATCAGTACCGGTGGGTGGACTGCAGGAGATGGCGCGCCTCACCCTCTACACCAAAGATGGCAGACCTTCCTTATCTCGGCTGAGACTATAACAAACCACCCTTCTGGTCTACAGGCATGGACTGTTTTGGACCATACCTGATTTAAGATTGGGCGTAGGAGAGAGAAACGCTGGGGAATCATCTACAAATGCCTCACCACTAGATGCACCCCACTTAGAACTCATCTCTAGCCTTGATAATGACTCTTTCTTAATGTCATTACGCAGGTTTATTGCACGCCGGGGGAAGCCATATGAGCTGTGGTCCGACCGGGGTACCAACTTTCAGCGGGGCGGCCATAAAGAACTACAGAGCGCTTTTGAGAGCATGGACACCGAAGCTGCAGCAGGTTATCGCAACACTGGCTAAGCAGACTATCAACTTCCACTTCAACCCACCATACTCTCCTCATTTCGGGGGAGCTTGGGAGAGGGAGAATCCGATCCGTCAAGTCAGCCCTGCAAGGGATCCTGAAAGACCAAGTAGTTGTGGCAGAGGAAAGTGCTCCTAACAGCTCTCATAGAAGTTGAAGGGCTCCTTAATTCTAAACCACTCGGATATGCCTCCTCTGATGTGGCTGATCCGGACCCCATCACGCCGAACCTGAGCTGCTCATGGGCGGACGGCGCGACGCTGCATTACCACAGGCAGTATACGGCCCTCAATGATGCCCTTTCCCACAGAAGATGGAAACACAGCCAGGGTGATCAGTGATCATTTCTGGAAACGCTTTGTCCAGAACTACCTTCCAGGGCTTCAGCTGAGACATAAATGGAGGAAATCCACTGATAATGCTACTGTGGGACAAATTGTGATGATCATTGACTCCAACCTTCCCAGAGGGCTTTGGCTTGTTGGGACCATCACCAAGATTTTCCCAGGGACAGATGGTGTTGTTCGAGCTGCGGAGGTGAAGGTTAAAGACAGTATCTTACGTTCGCCCCGGTAAACCAAACTGGTGGAAAACTCCCTGAAATGCCTGAGGATTTAAATGGCACATCTTCAAACTAGTTGACTTTTGAATGAGTGTATTTGCCAGGCAAAATACAGGGGCGGATGTTAAAAGTCCGTGCCCTGACATAGACTACATTACCCATAATGCATGTGTTCATAGGTAGTTTTTGCTCGCTCATGTTGTGCTAGGCGCTTTTCACTTTCGTGTGGTCCAGGGCCATGAGAGCAGTATTCACGGTGCAGAGAATTGCCATCCTCTGTTAATCTGTTAATGCGCGCTAGTCTAGTGTGTAGAAGGTGCTGTGTGCGTTCTTAAGATGTAAGTACGGCTTTGCATGAATGACGTGTTATTGCAAAAGTTATTCGCCTAAGTGGCGAAGTTGTTATACTCGTGTTATTCCTTACTGTTATAACTGATGATGCCGCTACGGCGCTCCACAACGCTCCTAAAGTAGCCATCTACTGTATATACTTTAGTTATTGCCTTGCAAATAACGGCAAATATTTATATTTAATGTATAGTTCGCCTGTTTTTGTCACTTTCACCATTTTGAGATTTATGGCATTTATGCAAGTTCATTTATAGTGTTAGAGCTCCCACTAGTGGGATTTTGGGTTGTACTGCGGGTTATTATTCTTTATGCATCTGTATGTAACCATAGCCTACATGTTTACTAATATACATTTTATTGTAATGTGTTTCAGATAACCACACACCCACACACAATCTACACCTATTTTTGTCATATTAATACCTGCCAAACCTTCATCATCTCCATGTACCTGACTCCTCCTCAATAAATTCTCAAACTGTACCATTGGATTTGCCTATTCCTTCTGACCGAGGAAGACCTCAGTGCCGACTGAACAATCCAAAATCAGCTGCTGACGCACACAGTCTTTACACACTGCTTTGGTTAGACTTTGATGACTGTAGCCGCTAGGTCCAAATTGCAGTTTCAATGCAGCTTCAAAGGGTTCTACCAAAACTCACCAATAATTCTCTTATTACATTTTCTAAATATATATAAACACAGTCAGAGAGAAGGAAGAAGAGAGTGTGTGAACTAAGAGGGTCAAACACTGTCAGGGGAAGAGTCACACTGTTTTCTCAGGGGACAGTGTTTTTAGATCAGACTCTGAAGAACAATTGGAAATGGTTTGCACATGTGTTTGGTGCTATTTGTTTTTTGGTTGGCGTCTGAACTGGTAAGTTACACAAGAATTTTTACAACTTAAATTCTTTCGATTTTAGAGTTCCCAAAGCTGCTGATACTGTTCAAATTATTTATTGTTATCTGTATCACATTAATCATTATTGTGAGAAAATAAATACTTAAGATTTAGATCAAAGCATGAACATTAAATGAAAACTGGTTCACACTCATCTGTCTGTTTCTTATATCTCATATTTCATTTTGTTTTTATGTCTCTTGCTGTTCTATAATTCACATTTAAAGGTAACAAACTAAAAACTGGTGCCAGTGAATAAAACTTTGTATACTTAAAGAGCATCAATCTACTCTCCAGGTGTTTTGTTTGGTTCTGAGAACAAATGAATTTGCAATCACTGTCGGTAGTGGAGGGAGATTCTGTTACTCTTAATACTACCATTACTGAAATACCTTGTGAAGAAGACGACATTCTGTGGAAATTTGGAGCTGAAAAGTCTCTGATAGCTCAAATATATAGAGCTTATGGAATCATCAACACATGTAAATGAAGGGCGATTCAGAGACAGACTGAAGCTGGAAGATCAAACTAGATCTCTGACCATCACAAACATCACAACTCAACACGCTGGATGCTATAGACTACAGATAAAATGGAGCAGAACAGTCATCAAAAAAAAAATTCAATATTTATGTCTACAGTGAGTAGAGATCATTTGTCCTGTCCTTCACATCTTGTTTTATTAACTAGCTACATTATCAAATAACTAAACATTGTAAAATTTATCTCTTCCTCTCATGTTTTTCAGCTTGTCTATATGTTCCGGTCATCCATTAGTAAACTATTCACAGTGTTCTTCGTCATCACAGCAGAATTGGTTCATTGTTGTGTTCAGTGGTGAATGTGGGTCATGTGACTCTCTCCTGGTACAAAGGAAACAACAAAAAAACAGTTTATTGTCAGCATCAGTGTGTCTGATCTCTAGCCATCAGTCTCTTCTCTCTACTCTGGAGGTGGAATATCAGGATAAAAAACACACCACAGCGTGTGTGATCAACAATCCCATCAGCAGCAGACCACACATCTCAACATCACTCTACTCTTTCACACATGTGCAGGTACAGCAGGACTGATAAACACTCTCAGAAAAAAAGGTATAAATGCTGTCAACTGGGGCGCGGGTGTTTACCTTTTCAAAAGGCACACCATTGTACCTAACTACAGTCCAATTTTGTACTTTAAAGGTACATATTAGTACCTAAAGTCTACAATATTAGTACCTAAAAGGTACAAAACTGTACCTTTTGAAAAGGTACTGCCCCAGTGACTGCTTTTGTACCCTTTTTTTCCACCAGTTGTTGTAGATCAGGTAGAAATAATTCACTCACACTAATAATCATCTGTCTTCAGCTGTTACAACAGCAGGTCCATGGACTCTTTCACATTCTCCAGACTCTGTATCTCTGATAGTGTTGATCTCTGCTGCTGCTGGATCTCTGTTAATTGTGGCTGGCTCTGCAGTCAGGATCTTCTACATCTGCAGGGAGAAATATAATAAACTGAGCAAGGCAATTTTATATATATATATATTTATATATATAGACAATAATAAATAAGCTAAACGTCCCGGAATGCAGCAAAACTGCTAAAGTGTCTATTTTCCAATTATTTATTTCCGTCCTCCTAGCAATTGGGCGGGTTTTCTTGTAAAAAACCATTTCGGCAACCCTGAAGCTGCAACTACAACAATGAAATCTGAAGACCACAACACAATAGACGGCACGTTGACAACCTAGACCTGTAAAAAAAAAATGGACGTAGTGTCCGTGACGTCACCCATTGAATTCAGAGGAGCATTTTTGAAGCTAAAGTGCAAGCCTAAAAACCGTCGCCATCTTAGCAGCACGTCACCGCGCGTCACTCCCGGATAATCGAAAATGGGCAAAGAGGCGGGACGTGGGTGGAGCTGAGGTGCCTGGTTGCTGAAACCACATTCGCCTACATCGACGTATTGGCGGTTGATTTTTGAACGCTTCCAGAGGTTTCCAGCTTACTCTTGAGGTAAGTTAAATTAACATGAAACTACACATTAAAATTTTAAATAATCATTTATCTGTTATTGATATCCCCAGGACACTCAAATCTCACGCATTTACACACACACACACACACACACTGGTTTCGCTATCTTTGTGGCGACTTTCCATAGGTGTTATGGTTTTTATACTGTACAAACTGTGGATATTACAGTGTATACGCACGTACACGGTGGTATATACCATTCACCTCTTTAACAGTCAGTCGCTTCCAACATATACCCACTTCTAACGTTAAATCCCCTCTGATGCGCATCATTCAGTATTGTCCTGCATTAGCCAAAACCATTACAATCCACCCACATGAATAGCTATTCCAATAGAATGTGAACAAATGCAAATATTCCCTAAAAACACCCAGTAAAGATAGTGATGCGGTCAGGACCGTTGCGTCGGCTTCCTTTAAAATATGATTGATGACTGCACCCACGCCCGCAGGGCTTCAGCCTCCAACCCCCAACCCAGTTAGAGAGGATGGCCTGTTCATGCGCCAGAGAGCATGTCACGGGAGGCGCGCAGAGCGTTAAAATAATAATTTCATTATTGATTACTATTTGAATCACTACATTATAACGAAAACAATACATTAAAATGACAAAGCAAGTTTTTACGATCACAGAACCTAACCATCATACAAAAGTTTTTCTCGTTATGCATTTTTTTTTCAGTGATTAATTCCTTTTGCCATGGCCACCTGTGATGCATCCACACACAGCAGTCTGTGCACACAGCTTAAACTGTAAGTAACTAGTCTTGGCTACTTGACATTTGACAGCTGATGATGTTTACATGGTACGTTTTTAAAAGAGATTTTTTTATACAATTCTCACTAACATTAAATGCACTGAAATAAAAAAGCTGGAGTGGTAAAATCTTTAATTGGATTTCTGCATCTGTGAAAAAACTAAGATTCACTGGGTGGATGTCACTAATTTCACCTTAACAGTTAATGTTGATCCAATAAGTCAATATTTCACCAATTTAAACTAATAAGTTATTTGACTTTGTAAGGTATAAAACAAGGTCTTTGTGCCCTGGAGTCAGTGGTGAAGTGATGACTCTCAAAGTGTACACTGCACAGGACGAGAAGCCTTGTTAGGAGTTCAGTTCTGTCGTTTCATGTTGAGCATCCACTGGTCTAGACGTGAGAGGGTCGTGATCACCTAGAGGAAATCTTTACACAGACAAATAGATAGTTACCTTTTCACAGACTATTTTGCATGTAAACAATTCAATGACTTTAGTATTCAAAAGCTCAGAATAAATGTATTTTGGCTTAAAAAGGTGGAGGCCATCACAGTCCTCATTCTGTTTGGGATATTTTAAAAAACTTAATTTGGCTTAATGCATTAAGACAGTGTTTTTCAAAGACCAAACTCAGAAAACACGTTATTAATAAATCATAGCCTACTTATGTACAGACAAGCAGATGAGTCCAGAATACGAACGCAACACGCGTTGGCGTTTTCCTCCCATAGAAATAACGTTATAAGGAAAACACTTAACTTACATGGCTTAATGCATTAAAACAGTGCTTGTCTGTACATAGTATTATTTATTAATCATGTTCTTACTGTGTTTCATCTTTTAAAACAGTTTTATTTGGTTTTAATCGAAGTGTTTTCTTATAGTCTAAAGTTAAACGGTTTTCAGTGGAAGGAAAAAACACTTAACGATTGTCGTTAAATATGGGCCTAAACGTTACAGCTAATCACAGTCTGTTTGATTCTGGAGTGTAAAGTTTTAAATACCGTTATAAAGAATAAATAGATAAATAAATAAAATTACATTACAATATCACTCACCGGAAAAACTGGATCCCAGACTTGGACGGTCTGTTAATACAATTAACCGCACAACAAGACATTTTATTTGATAATTTTAAGAAATAATCACGAAAACAAACAAAATAGAATGTTTAAAAACAAAAGCACAAACACAGCAGAGATGACAAGTTCAGCGGCTGAGGTGACGTGACGGCTAACAGATAGCAACGTCAATCCACCTGTCACTCAAGTGGCCACGCCCTTAATTATGCAGAATTTCAAGGCTTAATATAATTTAAACGGATGGGTTATAAAAAAAATTCACCCCCCCCCCCCACAGTTGTCATGAAGGGCAAAATTAGCTATATAGACCTAAATAATTTTTTTTTGATAAATAAAAGGCTGTAAACATGTTTTTTTTTTTCTGCTGTAAAGTTTGGCATTTTAACATGGAGAGTCTATGGAATTAACTCCCTTTTGCAGCCAGCCTCAAGTGGCCAGTCGATGAATTACACTTTTAGTCACTTCCTTATTGGCTTCACGAGAGAGAGCGGGAGGTTGCCGCTCGGTGACAAGCGACAAGAGTTATGGGAGTTAACTTTAAACGAATATAAAGGGACAGTGTTATTGGTCATAACATCTGTCGAGAAATAGTGCAGACTGGATGAAGGTGATTATCAAATGCAGTATAGTCTGAAAATCTGCGCGTTCGGCTGAACGTATGCTGGCTAGCCGCTTCGGACCATGGCGCCAGTAGCACTTTCAAACGACAAAAATACACAGTTATGTCAAAATGCACGGTTTTGGCGAGTGATTTTGTAAACATGGCCTTAAATAAGTTATAAAGTCCAAAATAATCGTAATGAGTTGGGTAGAAAAAATCGGATATGGTGTCAGATATGCATCATGCACGTCAGATTTTAAAGAGACAGCGCTGCTTTTAAAGTGAAACTTGCTGAAGTCTGTGAAATCACAAAAATGAAAAGGAGAAATCACTCGACTGGTTCTAGTCGCTGATTAGCTTTTGTAGCTTGGATAAAAAAATTTATTTATATGGTTTATGCATATACATTTATAGTTTATGTGAAGATTGTTTTACATTCACTTTAATTAAAAGTTATATTTTTCAGAGCCTAGATAAAGGTTAAAAAATAACACTTTTCAATTATACTGTAATGTTGAATGGCTATAATTAATGGCTAAAATTGAGAGAAAGATGCATTTAATGGAGACATCTTCAGCAGTATTATCAAAAAATTGTTAGTAATAAAGAGACTTTGGTGAAGAGACATTGTTAAAACATATTTAAATTGGATTACCATCTTTATGTTGTTTTCTACATTCATTTGGAGGTTCAGTGTGAAATTGACAATATATTAATAATCAATTAGTAATTAATTACAGAAAATATGTGGTTGCTGTTTTTTTTTACATACAACACAAATGACAAACAACAAAAAACTTAACCTTTCATAAAATTCACTTTACTGCTGAATATGCATGTAATTTTACATTTTTTTATGCATATTATTCTTCACTCGATAAACATTAAAAGAGATTGGGATGGCCCACATCCCCCTTGGCCCCCTTTAAATTTTCCAATTCGATAATCCGCCAAACAGATGAAATTTGCCTGTTTTGTGGATTCTAGACTCTCAATGGATTAACTTTTAAAAATTATGAGAAAATTAAAAATATATTCATTTGTGTTGTAAAGACAGGCACAAGTCTTATAGGTTTGGAATGACATGAGGGCAAGTAAATGATTTTTTTTTGTGTGAACTATTCCTTTAAGAGGGAAGGCCAAGAATGATGACTCTCCAAATCAGACAACTCCAAAGTTGGTTTGAGTTCTGCAATGAAAAACACAGACATCGATGGTTTTCATGAAATGAGCACGTAATCACACTGTTGTTGCATCAAAATGTGAAGTAAACAGGCAGGAGACAACAGAAACATTTATTTTCTAAAAATAACTTACATAAATCTCAAAATAATGATGCTTTCCTATGTCTCTGGCTTTCAACATCTACAAAAACAAAAAACAAACATTATTTTACTCTTAGTAAAAATGTAAATAAATAAAAAATAAAAAAATTGATAACATGAAATTATAAAGTTAACTTGCCTTAAACGGTCTTTCCCTCTCTCTTCTGAAGAAGCTGAGAAAACCACTTCCTCCTCACACAAGCAGACGTCTGTGTCCTTAACTCCAAAGTTAGTTTGAGTTCTGCAAAAGAAAAAAAAGGACATCTATAGTTTAAAATATGAACATGTAATATCACTCTGTTGTTGCATCAAAATGTGAAGTAAACAGGCAGGAAGCAACAGAAACATTTATTTTCTACAAATAACTCACATCAGTCTCAAAATAATGAAGTTATCTCGTCTCTGGCTTCAGCATCTACAAAAACAAACATAGTCTTAGTGAAAAAAAAAAAAAAAGAAAAAAGATAACATGATGGAATTATGAAGTTTAACGTCATTGCCTTAAAACCCGTCTCTCCCTCTCTTCAGAAGAAGCTGAGGAACACCGCCTCCTCCTCACACAAGGCTTTATGCTAGTCTTTATTACATAACGCGGTTTCCTTTAGGAAACTTACATTCAGTTTAACCGAGAAAAATAAGATAACAAATTTCCATGAGTGTAACCGTAACCATACCGTCTATTAACACCTCAAAAAGTGCAGACATTGTAAAATCTAATGTAAATATGACATAAAACACTCACGGACGATATTAAAAGTAAGTTACCTCTTCCGTTCAGTAAAAGAGGCAGTTAAGACCTCCGTTTCTGAGGCGAAAACCGCGTCCGTGTATTTTTCAATATAAGCTCTTTTATTTCCCCCTTCCATGAAACCTCAAAATACTAGGGATGGCTGACGCGAAACAGACGTTCCGAGGCTTTGCGAGATCCCGAAGCGCAGATGTTTCGAAACTCTGATCCGAAGCGTGATTCAAAACACCCAAAAAAACAGTTTTTCGACAGGTGGCATCCGCCGAATCAGCGTTTGATTGATTGACACGGTCGGGTACAGACCAAACAGTCGCACATCTGTATAAAAGTGAAGTCAACGCATCTTGACCTCGTGGGTTTTTGTGAAAGGAGTTTGATTTTGAGATAGCGGATATTTGGTGATATAGTGACATTTATAGTGCGATTTGTTTAGTTATATTTAGGCTTACATTTAAATTTACACACTGACTGATAGGCTAGAGACAGACAGAGTATATGTGACACACATTAATAGATGCATAGATAGAAATATATATAGACAGATAGATTAATAGATAGATACAGGGTGCGATTTTGTGAAAAAAAACAGAGAGGGGGGATGCTTTTGAAAATTTTAATGAAATGTTTTTAATACGACGGAAATTGTATTTAGTGTGATCTCAGTTTAGTAAAAACATTGTAAGCCTACGTTAGGCCTATTAATTGTAATAATTTAATGTCCACGGTTATTCAAACAAAAAATTATATAGAGAAAGCGAGCAAATCCCCCCCATCCCCCCCCGGCAAATCGCACCTGGATAGATAATTATATAGATTAGTAGATATATTAATATAGATCGATACATAGAAAGATAGATTAAAATAGATAGATAGATCAATAAAAATGGAGGCTTCCCAGAAGAGAGATGCCGTACATCTGTGGTGTGGGAGCATTTCCATTTGGAAACCCCAAATAAAGTGAGATGTATGTATTGTGATCGGCAGCTAGCCTACTGCAACCAATACATC
Organism: Cyprinus carpio; assembly: GCF_018340385.1. NCBI lineage: Eukaryota > Metazoa > Chordata > Actinopteri > Cypriniformes > Cyprinidae > Cyprinus > Cyprinus carpio. Next base: position 26,711,584 of record NC_056588.1, read on the forward strand.
ATCCATGATGCACCATTTGAGGAGCACTCATCCTGCCATTTTGCAGGGTGCAGACAATGGTAGCATTCCCCCTGTACCTAGGCCTGCTACTGACACTGCTGGGCCATCTAAGCAGTTCTGATGATTTGTAGTTGATAAAGTCCAGAGTCTGTGGTTCTGGTGTTTGTGATGATCAGAGATCCAGTCTGATTGTCCAGCTGCAGTCTGTCTCTGAATCTCTCTTTACACTGAACATTTGAACAGATCTTACTCTGATCTCCAGTGATTACAGCTAATAGAATGTAATTAAAAAAACATGTCATCAAATCATATTACACCATTATCAAAACAGAAACAAAATCCATACATCGCCCACCCTCCCCTCACCTTAACTTAACCTTAACTCTTTCAGCAGTAGAAACACCTGAAACACAAACCAAACAGATGACCGGAGAATCTTTTTTGGAGATGAAAATGAAAAATAACAGGCTGCGCACAGACTATTAGTGTGGCTACATCTAATCCTATTCTGTATAGTAGACTATTAATAAAAGAAATGTACCCAAATCAAGAATGTTCTTGGCTTAATAAACAGGGCTCAATTGCAAGACACTCCTTATGATGATTAGCCTAAGATGTTTTGAGAAGGGAAATTATCCTTCTCAGGTAAAAATAGGTGACGTCTAAAGGACCCGTTTTCCACAAATTACAAGGAAATAAATCTTTTTTTTTTCCCTCTCAAAAAAAAGGGACACGAATAAAACAACAATGTTAATTCATATTGTTCAGTTGTTACTTTTAAATATAAACTAAGCTTGATTGATGCTTTTTATCTAATAAATGTTGTGCCGCGATGTGATCTGCTCTGGTGTGTGTCTCTTTCACTTTCAGAACGTGTCTAACACTAAACCTACCCAGCCAGCACATGACCGACCTTCAACGTTTGAAATATGGTTGAATTAAGGTCAGTTGTTGTTTCAACGTTGAAACAACGTTGATACAATGTTTAAAACTGAATGGTTGAAAAAACTTGAAATTTATTTATATTAAATTATTTAAGATTATTATTATTATTTTAATAGAATTTTACAATATTTTAATCATGATAACTATTCTAAAATCTAAAGGTATATGTTAAATATTATCATCATTAACAACAATAAAACTAAATACATTTAGCTGCATCACGCTAAAACAATTCCTATTGGTTGTTTTACTTTATTACTTTGATCATGATTGGTTAATCTGGCTGTCATCCAGGAAACTGGACAATGAAACGGTTCGTGCCTTTCTACATTTGAAAATATGACGGCTATTATCGTCTTTCTGTGAGTGAGGCGGCTGACTGTGAGCTGTTGCTCGTTGTAACTGCTTGGTCGGTCCCTAATTATTTAATATTTGCCTGTTATTTATTTATTTATTTATTTATTTATTTATTTATTTTTTGAGCAAATTTGAGTCGTGACATGTCAATGGAGAACAAAAACTGTAATGTGAACACAAGAAGGGTCAGATGTGTTCTGCGAGGTCCTGGTAAAATGAGGTAAGAAAATCGCTATCTTTATTATCTTTCCAAAATAGTAAAGTATATCATTACCAGAGTTTACAAATGGGTAACTTAAAGGACATGTAACCTGCAGAAGATAAATACCTGTGTGTGTATTTTTGTATTGCTTTATCAAAGTTATGTGTTAATGTTTTTTAGTTATGTGTTAATGTTTTTTAGGCGGTGTGTTAATGTCTGTCTTTTAGAGATTTTTCCACATTTTCCTGATATTAATCCCATGCATTAGTGTGTGTTATATATATTTTATTCTTATAATAGTCTCAAGTGTTTTCTGAAATATATAATTGCAAATGTGGGTACAATTTAAATGAATTAATAAAATTAAAATTAAAAAAATTAATTAGCAATGTTTAAAAGCAGTGGTTCTCAGTGTCAGACCCCCTCTAACATAGTGATTACGCAGGGGAATCACTAAATATAAATTAAAAGTTAATACATTTTAATTTATAACTCATTTTAATTTAAACTTTATTTAAGTTTACATTTAAGTACAGTACAGTTATGTAACTTTTGTTATAACTCATTTTAATTTAAACTTTATTTAAGTTTTTAATTTACCTGTATGTAAGCACAGTGCAGTGTTAATGTTTGAACTGTGTATTTACAATGTTAAAGAGGCTGATGTAACGACGAGGGTGAGGCAGTATGAGAATCCATTTTCAGGAGTTTATTAAGGGAAGATCTTACAAGCAGAGTCGTGAAACCAGGCAAAGAGTCAGTACCGTAATGGCAGTCCGATCTTTCAACATGCACAGGGGTAATCCAATAGGCAGAGACGAGTAGGCAGGCAAACAGGTCAAACACAAACATCAGTCCAATCAGGCAGTAAATCCAATGGGGCAATCCAAGAGTCGTGAACGAGGAAACAGGCAGAATCGTAAACAAACAGGCAGTCAGAATAATCACAAGGAAAACGCTCGGTAAGGAAGGGTAAACTGGCAATACTTCGCACTGAAGTAACATGCTGACTCATGTTAAATAGTCCTAAACGGGAAATGACTGTAGAAGCAGCGGGAACGGTGAACAGTCAATACTCAGGTGAGAGCTCCCTCTGCTGGCGTGGCATTACAGAATCCCCCTCCTAGGAGTGCCTCCTGGCACTCTGCGTGGACGTTCCCGTGGTTGTGACACTGGTCGATCGGGTCTGGCTCGATGGAAGTCCTCAATGAGAGACGGCTCCAGAATGTCACTGGCAGCTACCCATGACCTCTCCTCAGGTCCATAGCCCTCCCAGTCCACCAAATATTGGAGCTGACCCCCTCTCCTTCTAGAGTCCAGTAATTCCTTGACCTTGTAGGCTGGCGCTCCATCAATATCCAGTGGCGGTGGTGGCTCTTGAGCCTCATGATTGGCGTCAGCATCCAGGTGGACCGGTTTCAGCAGCGAGACATGGAAGGAGGGAGAGATACAGTAATTAGCAGGAAGCTCTAACTGGTAAGTGACCTCATTGATTCTTCGTAGAATTTTGAATGAACCAACATACCTTGGGCTGAGCTTCCTGCTTGGTAGCCGCAACCTGAGGTCCCGTGTATAGAACCAGACCCGTTGTCCTGGTTGGTAGGGAGGGTGTGGCTGACCTCGCTTGTTAGCCTGGAGTTCCTGTACTCTTACAGCTCGTTGGAGGCGGACGTGAGCACTGTCCCACACCCTCTCGCTACGACGAATCCAGTCATCCACAGCGGGGGATTGATGATGGTTCGCCAGACCACGGGAACATAGGGGGTTGAAATCCGAGGACGCACTGGAAAGGGGTCAGACCTGTTGACGAATGAGTCAATGAGTTCTGTGCATACTCTGCCCATGGGAGGAATTCTGACCATCGATGCTGCTCTCTGCTGCAATAGGACTGTAAGTATCTGCCTAGTTCCTGATTTAATCTTTCCACCTGACCATTGGCTTGTGGATGATAACCAGAGGTGAGACTGATGTTGATATCCAGCTGTTTGCAGAATGCTCTCCATACTTGGGAAGTAAACTGGGTGCCTCTGTCACTGACAATATCCTCAGGGATTCCATAGTTCCCGAATACATGGTGGAACATAGCTTGCGCCGTCTCCATGGCTGTGGGGAGTCCCTTCAAAGGGACCAACCGGCATGACTTGGAGAACCGGTCTATGATAACTAGGATTGCCGTGAAAACCGTTGGACAGAGGTAAGTCCGTAACAAAGTCTATTGAGAGGTGAGACCAGGGGCATTGTGGAATGGGCAGAGGTTGCAGGAGTCCGGAGGGTAATTCCTTGGGGGTCTTGAATTGAGCGCAAACCTGACAGGCTTTGACATAGTTAGTGACGTCCCTGGACATTGAAGGCCACCAGAATGAGTTGTGTAATAGGTGTAGAGTGCGGGAGATACCTGGGTGGCCAGAGCTGACTGAGGTGTAGACCCACTGAATGACCCTGGGACGCAGACCTTGTGGAACGTAATAGAGGTTGGGGGGGCAGTTGGTAGGAGCTGGGTCTTGGATCTGTTCCCGTTGGATTTCCTCCATAATATCCCAGGTAATTGGGGCAATGATTATGGATGGAGGAAGAATGTATACTGGGGTATGATTGTCTATGAGAAGTTCATACTGCCTGGACAGAGCATCTGCTTTGCTGTTTTTACTTCCTGGGCGATAAGTCACTGTGAATTGGAAGCGCGTGAAGAAGAGGGACCAGCGAGCTTGGCGTGGGTTGAGTCGTTTTGCACTTTTAATGTACTCCAGGTTTTTGTGATCTGTAATCACCTGGAACGGGTGGACTGCTCCCTCTAGCCAGTGCATCCACTGCTCTATAGCTGCTTTCATCGACAGGAGTTCCTTATTCCCCACATCATAGTTTTGCTCGGCTGCCGTTAACTTCCTCGAAAAGAATGCACAAGGGTACAGTTTACCCGGTTGACCATGGCGCTGGGAGAGCACAGCTCCAATTCCTGAGTCCGAGGCATCTACTTCCACGATGAAGGGTGAGTTGGGGTCAGGGTGCTTGAGGATGGGATCCGTGGTAAACTTAACTTTCAAAGTGTTGAACGCTTGAGTGGCCTCCTCACTCCACCTGAGTTTGGAAGGTTTCCCCTTGAGGAGTGATGTCAGAGGTGATGCAACCATGCTGTAGTTTCTAATAAACCATCTGTAAAGGTTAGCAAATCCCAGGAATCTCTGAAGTTCCTTGATGGTGGAAGGTTGGGGCCATTCCATCATTGCCTTGACCTTGGCTTCGTCCATCTTGACACCCTGATGACTAATGTGATAACCCAGGAACGATGTCTGCTTGACGTGAGACTCACATTTTTCTGTCTTGACGTACAGGTGATTCTTCAGGAGCCGCGTGAGTACGGTCTTGACATGGTTAACATGTTCTGCTTCAGACTTGGAGTAGATGAGAATGTCATCAATGTAGGCAATTACGTACTGGTTCAGCAAGTCACAGAAGATTTCATTTATGAAGGACTGGAAAACAGTTGGTGCGTTAGCAAGTCCATACGGCATGACCTGATACTCGTAGTGCCCTCTAGTGGTGAGGAAGGCAGTCTTCCATTCGTCGCTCTCCTTGATTCGAATCAGGTTGTATGCACTTCGTAGATCGAGTTTGGTGTATATCCTTGCTTCACAGAGCTGTTCCAGAGCTGAAGGATCCAATGGCAGAGGGTAGCGGAATTTTACTGTGACATTGTTTAATCCTCTATAATCAATACAGGGCCTGAGTCCTCCGTCCTTTTTCTCCACAAAGAAGAACCCTGCTGCAGCTGGAAAAGTAGAAGGTTGGATGAATCCGGAACTCAGGGCGTCCTCAACATAATCTTCCATGGCTTGGGATTCAGTTCGGAACAGTGGGTAAACACGACTCTTGGGAGGCATGGCATTGGGGAGTAAATCAATACTACAGTCCCAGGGATGATGAGGTGGTAGTTGTGTTGCCTTAGTTTTGCTAAAGACCTCTGCCAGGTCATCATAACAGGGGGGAATATTGACAGTCTTGGTACTTGTGGGACTTTCAATACTAGTGGTATAGCATGGCTGGGGAACTGACGAGAAACAGTGACTTTCACAAAAGGCTGACCACTTGATCAACTCACCCTGATGCCAGGATAGGACGGGGTCGTGAACAGACAGCCATGGGAATCCTAGGATGACATCATGCTTAGGGGAGTTAACGACGTAGAGGGATATGGACTCCTGGTGAAATAATCCTACTTGCAATGTAAGGGTCTTGGTTTGCTGAGTTATTCCAGTTTCAATTGCTGTGTCGTTGATGGCTTTGATCTTAATGGGTGGGTTACATGGTTGGACGGGTAAGTTGCACTTCCTGACGATATCCTCATGAATGAGATTTAATGCAGCTCCAGAGTCGATCATTGCTGTTAACGATATGGACAGTTCTTCAGTTTTCAAGGTAAGGGGAAGTTTGAAGGATTGATTACTAGGCAACGATAAATGTTCCATATTTACCATAACAGGGTTCTGGGCTTTGTGTGGGCATCTCTGGCAACGATGGCCAATGGTGATGGCGATGGACTTTCGGGGGCGGGACTTGGGCGCTAAACATGCTGATTGGTTGAGTTCACGCAGCATTGTGATTTCAACCACCATTTATTCAGATCATTTTCTAAATATTACTGTTATTGTGTAATGAAATTTAATTTTAAAAGTATTTCAGTCGAGAATGTAGTTGTTGAAAACTCAAATCGGTGGTTTAATTATAAAGACAGCGCCTATTTAAAAAAGTGTTTCGCTGATTTTGGAGACGGTCAGCTCCATGCGATCAGCGGGAGCTCAGAGCTCATATGTATCCGCCTAGAGCTGTCTCAACTCGGCTTGTCCTTCTGAGATTTGCCGCTGACTCTGATGTCTCTTTAATGGTTAAACATAAAATATAATTCGTTTTGGGTAAATCTAAGTGTGTTCACACAAGACGCGACTTGCACGAATAAATCTCGCTATTCACGCGTAGTTGGATACTTGAACATTTTGAGTTTATTCGCTTCATTCGCTTCATTCATATATATAGATATATATATATATATATATTTTGTTCAATTTTAGATTGTTATAGTTTTCTTGATTTCAAATGATAAATGGAGCTTGCCTCCAAAAGGAATCCCTGTCTAGTTGCTGCATTCTCATTACACTATACCACAACACTTGTCTAATCACAAACAACTATTTTTACTATACTATTGTGAGTGTATTTGCAATAGGATATAATTAGAATGAATGTACAAATGTTTGCCATAAGTATTCTAGTCTTAACATATAAATAATATTTTTATTTAACAAATACAAATTATGATTTACTATGTTGTGCACAAAATAACACACCAAAACTTTTGGTCATTGTATAGAACATATATTTATACAAAATAAATAAAATCAAATAAAAAAAATAGATATATAAACTATATACAAAGAACATTTACAACTATTTACATGCAGGAATAAAAAGGATCTTGCTTGGAAGAGGGAAGAGTGAGGGCCAAAGTGAAGGAGAGGAGAAAGGAGAGAAAGTCTGGTTCATTGCCTGCAGAGATTGCTTCCTCTTTTTAAAAACTAATCTTGAGGCTCCAATTGTTCCAGATTAAGCAGAACTGTGCTGCTTTCATAAATTAATTTATGTTTTTGAAATTTGACGAATTCTTTCGTTTGAGGCGGCAACTTCTGCAGGGAAGGGACCAGACTCAAGAGGAAGAGCTCATCCTCTGAGCGTGGAGTTGGCGATGGAGCTACAGGACAGGTCCAGAGAGCTTCTAGGAGCTGACGCTCCACCTCCGAAGGGTGCTCCCTACGTCTTCTCTGAGCTCTTCTTCTTGATGGTGCTGTATCAAATGATAGCACATTTTGTACAATGAGAAGGCAGAAAAGGATTAAACTCATTCACAAACCATCAGTGTTGTGTGAGGCTATGAGTGCTTACTGTAAATATAATATGCATGTAAACATGGTCATTATTGCCTGTACACACCTGTGGGTACAGCAGCAGATGTTGAAGGGCCGGCAGTGGAAGCAGAAGCAGCAGCAGGTTCTGGCAGAGGAGACCCAGACTCACAGCCGTCAAAAGAACCAGTTGGCTCTGTCATGACAAAATTAAATATAAATATTATTATAAATATTAATATCATTACACACATTGCACATTACACCAGACAGAGAGAAATTAATTTAGACTTTTCATCATAAAAAACAACATATATGCCCTGTTGTGTTGCTTCACTTGTCAACACACCTCCTGTCTCTGAGTGCCCTGCTGCTGCTTCTTCTGTCTCGCCCTGGTCCTCGGGGTGCTCGTACCCTGCGGCCTGATTCTCCTCATCCCCCCTCTCCATTTCCTGCTTGTCTCCCGTGGGGAGACGAAGGGGTCGAGGAAAGACAGGACCGCAGAGTACTTCCATTTTTTCCCTGACCCTCCTCCTGACCCTGCTGCTGACCCACTCCCCTTCTCTGTCTCCTTTCTCCTCTCTTTTAAATGTGTTTCCCTCAGACTCTTCCACTTCTTTCTGCACACTTCCTCTGAATAAACACGTCAACTCAATATGTATATATAGCTAAAATTCAGGTTGTCTATTCCCGTCTTTGCATTGACTTAACATTGAAATCACTCGCACCAGACGCTCTATTCGCGTCTGGTGTGAATGCACCATTAGGTAATCTTTGGTCTGTATTCAATTTATCTGTGTTAAAATAAAAAGAGGCAACTGATATATACAGTGATTTCATTTTAATGTCTGTATATATACATATTTCCCTGAGCTAAGTGCATTTCTGCGACTATTATTATGTTTAAATGAAAACGAAAGGAGGCATGGTATTTCATATCATATTTCGTCTTATTGTTAACATACAGTGACAAGTACGCTGCTGTTTGCAGAAGTTGACTGATGTTATCAAGTACGCTGCTGTTTGCAGAATTACTGGATTTACGTCGTCGCGGTCATCACACGCCAGAGTCGAATGCGCAAGGTCTGAACTACCGAGGATGCAAGTCCGAAATTTGCATACTTTGTATTGAGAAACGCGCGCAGACCTACGTCACCAGACTATTTACCTAATCTTCCCAGTACTTTAGACCGCGGTGGAAACGCAGAAAGCAACAGGTCTTGTAGTTCCTGGGTTCCTAGGGGAAAAAAGTTCCTGGTATCCTACAATTGTTCCGGGCAATTTCGGTGGAAACGCGGCACATGGTACTTGACGTTGTTTCGACGTTGAATCAAAGTTGAAATGCCGACTGGGTAACCATTAGCAACATAAAATCATCATCAGTTAAGAAATAATAAATAATATATCGAATTCTGTCGAGTATAAAGTGATTAGAGCAGAAATACAAAGTGCACTGCTGAAAAAAAAAACAATAGAAACCATTACAGAATTTGTAATGGTTTTAATGGTTCTAATGGGAATTCTGTTGGTTTTAATGGACACTGCAATGGTCTCTATTGGTAATTTGCTTTCTTCTATTGGTGGCATGTATTGTCCATTGGATACCATTAAGGACCAATAGAACACCTTTGGAAACTTCTGGTGGTATCTACTGGACACCAGTATGAAACATTTTGACTCCAATAAACTTAGTGGTTTCCTTGGAAAACTGTAATGGTCCTAGTGGGTACTGCTGAAAATAAATAAATAAATAAATGAACACACAAACAATAGAAACCATTACAGAATTTGTAATGGTTTTAATGGTTCTAATGGGCATTATGTTGGTTTTAATGGACACTGTAATGGTCTCTGTTGGTCTCTATTGGTAATTTGCTTTCTTCTGTTGGTGGCATGTATTGTCTATTGGATACCATTAAGGACCTATAGAACACCTTTGGAAACTTATGGTGGTACCCACCCAGCACCACATGTCATTTGGACATCGTTTTTTGGGCTAAATCAACTTGGCCCGTCATGGCCTTCTTTTAGATCAAAAATTGACGTTGAAAGTTGGTCTTTGCTTGGTTCGTCGGATTTGGTCCAAATTTAGCCCAAAAATAGATGTTGAAAACTAGGCTTTGTTTGGTCTATCTAATTTAGTCCAAATTTAGCAGATGCACGTTTATTTCGGACCACATATAACCCTAACATCTAGCCATGAACATAAATGTAGCAAGTGAAGAAATAGATTCGACATCTGACTGATGCACTGTTAAATATATTGAAATATATTTTGAAAATAAGTAAAAAATGTGTAAATGTGTACGAATATTCATGTGTTTTTAATCAATGTTTTTTTTCAAGGCTAACTACAAGAGACTTGAGCTTATTTATGAAAGTTTGGGCTTTTATTGTCATCTTGTGTGTAGATGAGCTCTCTCTCTCTCTCTCTCTCTGTATATATATCAACGGATGAATGAAAGTAAGCTAATTAATTTAACCACTGTACAGTTAACGTAACCGGATAACCTTACATCACTTACATAGAGCGTGAAAATGGGATGAAACCTTCAGGTTTTGATCTTTCATGGTAAACACATAAATACCACTTGTTCTGTGATTTCAGAAGTGTCAGAAAAAAACCCTCTATGACACAGGAGAAGTTCCTGATTTTAAAATTTCTGAAGGGAGCTGCTGACAGAGATAATGAAAACACACACATATGTGTGTGTGTGTTTGTGTGTGTGTGTGTGTGTGTGTTTGTTTGTTTGCTTGTTAGTTATTTTGATGTCCACACTGTAGGAGCATTACTAAATTAGTAAAAATCTAAAAATGTTTTTTTGTATATTCTGTAAATTATTATTTTTATTTTCTGCATTTCCCCTCTGCTATAGTTTATTTATAATAAACCTGGCATTGTATAATAAATGTTGTCTCTGTGACAGTATGTTTATGTTCTAGGTTCTTCCATGCTGATGGCTGTGCCCTGGAGTTGGAGCGTATCTCCTGTCGAAGAACATTTTTAGACACATGAATAGTAAGTAATACCTCAAACATACACTACCATTCAAAAGTTTAAGGGTCAGATTAGTCATTTATTTGAAAGAAATCTTTTATGCTCACCACTGTTGCATTTATTTGATTAAAATACAGTAAAATAGTAATATTGTGAAATTTCCATTTTTTTAAATAACTATTTTCTATTTCAGTATGTTTTAAAAAGTGATCAAAGCTGAATTTTCAGCATCATTACTCCAGTATTCCGGGTTACATAATCCTTCAGAAATAATGCTTTGTGAAAACAAGAATAAATTAAATTTTACAATATATTCACATAGAAAACAGTTATTTGAAATTTTAATAATTTCACAACATTACTGTTTTTATTTATGATCAAATAAACGCAGTTTTCTTGGTGAACATGAGACTTATTTCAGAAACATAAAAAACTGACCACAAACTTTAATAACACAAGGGATTCAAATATTAGTCCATTCTAATAAAGTGCAAGAAGTGCTTAAAAATATTAATGTAAATATTATTTTTTTCCTTTGGTGTCGTTGCGCCGTCTAGTGTAGACACAGTGTCAGTGATGTAGATTCCTATTCTCTATCTGCAAGCTACACACTCTTACATTGTGTCTACACTGGATGCGACAAAGTGACCGTTAAAAATCATTTGAACTTTGTGTCAGTACATCATAAATAGAACGAGGCATCAGTTTATGGTCGGTGATTTGTTGTGTCATGCCGTGCCACATCCAGTGTAGACAGCATCACTGATTATAATAGGCTCTGTTGTATTTCGTTGCACCGTCTAGTGTAGACACAATGTTAGAACTCTTATTAAATATCATTACATATGATGCATGTAAGATGCCATTTATCACTGATATATCTTTTCTATTTTATAGACTGAAAATCATCGATAAACCACAAGGTAATTGTAACATATTTCAAGAATATTAATAAGAATAAATAAAAATGCATCTGTGACTTAATATTCCTTCTTATTTTTCAGTGGGTTGAAAGTTCTCATTAAACATAGCTTTCTTCTCATCTTTGTGCTTTTTCAGACGTTGTGCATATCTCTGAATCAAATTTTTTAACTTTAACTTTGTTTAACTTTTTAACATCATAATATTGGTTGTCTTCTTTCTTTTTTCAGAGTTTAGCTCCAACCCTAATTAAGCAGACCTGAGCAGCTGATCAAGGATCAGCAGAGACTCTGCAGAACATTGGTCCTCCAGCCCAGGACTGGACACCAGTGTTGTAAGTCATCAATCTAGAAGTAATCCTGCCTCTTTGAATGGTCATGTTCAGAACATATAGCAGGAGATCTCAACATTGTCTCTCAAGGTCCACTTACATGCAGAGTTTTGCTCCAACCTGCAGTGCACCTGAACACATTAATCAAGGTCTTCAGTTTTACTAACTATTAGTGTTGTCACGGTACCAAAATGTCAGTATTCTTTTCCAATACCAGTGAAAATCCACGGTTCTCAGTACCAATTTCAGTACCAAAGCAAAACACAAAAACATGCTAATTAATTTTTTTTAATTATTAATATTAGCCGCACTTATGCTAACAATTAACTACTCTAATAACAGCGTTCATTTCAATCCGACATTCAAATTACAATTATATATATCCTGATAAATATACACAGAATGACAGTCACTTTAGAAAACTTTAACCAGATTCGAATTCAAACTGGTGTAGCTCAGTCATTTTTTTGTCAGATTCCAACAAATCATACATAATTTTGAAAAAAAACAAAACAAACTCAACTCAACTCATTTTTGCTCATTGTGACTCATTTTGCCAGCACAGGTCACATATGCTACTTAATTTCCACTTGAGAGTGGTCAGATTTAAAGTCTGAGATTAGTCCATCAGTTCTTGAATTTCATTTTTTGTTTATATGTGTGTGTGTGTGTGTTCCAAACAAGAGTGTCTGTCTCAGAAGCTGAAGAAAAGAGGCCACACCTCAGAGGAAATAAGTGCCTCCTAAGTGTACGGAAACACCTGGCTGAGAAGATCAGTGACATAAACCAGATAAAACTGTCAGTGGTAAGTATTTACATATCCATATCCGAATGTAATTGTTACAACCTCTTATCAAATAATGACTCGAAGTGAATAGAGACTATGTACCATAAAAAGTAGACAACGTAATTATTCAAGCCAATTTGTGACCCTGGACCACAAAACCAGTTATAACGGTAAATTTTTTGAAATTTATATTTTTATATCAGTGATAATAATAAGTAAGTTTTCCATTGATGTATGGTTTGTTATGGTAGGACAGTATTTGGCCGGAATACAACTATTTGAACATCTGGAATCTGAGGGTGCAAAAAAATCAAAATATTGCAAAAAATATTTAAAGTCCAAATCAAAGCATGTTATTAATCAAAAATTAAGTTTTGATACATTTATGGTAGGAAATTTACAAAATATATTCATGGAACATGATCTTTACTTAATATCCTAATGATTTTTGGCATAAAAGTAAATCATTTTGACCAATACAATGTATTGTTGGCTATTGCTACAAATATACCTGTGATACTTATGACTGGTTTTGTGATGCAGGGACACAATTATTCACTCACTCATAACAACAAACAACACTGAACGACACCTAAACCATTGAGATATGCAACATAGCGGACAATAATTATTGACAACAGAAAAGAAGGAATAACAAAAAAGAAAATATAAAGACTGTCTGCGTGTCTTTCTCACAAACAATTAATTACTTCAAAAACAGCAAAAATATATATGCATCTATTAAAGCAGCACATGAGTATGGAACAGTGATCAAACTGACTTGGAACCTGTATTCCAAGAATTCCAAGAAGAATCCAGTATCCAGACAGACCATGGAATAACTAACAGTAACTAATGGAACCTTATTCTAAAGTGGAATTGTTTTAAAATATGTTCTAGAGTGTTTCACTGTGGTCTGTTACTGTGGGAACATCGGCTTTACATTTCTAGCTCCTACACATGACGTTGAACAAAACAAACTGTGGTTGGTTTACTCATGAAAGTTCACATCCCGTCAAGAACTTGAATCTGCTCAAAGTGCCCCCAAAGTGTTGGACGAATTTAAGCATGATGATGTTTTGTCAACAACTAAGTTTTTGCAACTTTTTTGAGATATAAATATATTTATGGATAATCTCACATACTGGTAATGTGGTTTAAGTGGTACATTGTCCTAATGAATTTTCCTTCTCTTTTGCAGGTCTAAGACAGCTACAATGAAGCCACAAACACAGTTCATAGTTCCTGTATTTCTATAATGCATTAATTAATAACAATAATTAAAAAAAAAGTAATGTAAAGGTTTTGTGTTAATTCCAGCTATGTTGAGTATTCTGTGAATAATTTTGATTTTAGGTGCATATTCTTAATTCTGTGCAAAACAACCTGAACTGTTAGCTATTGAAATGTTGGTGTGTAGTTTAAATAAATAAAAATGATATTCTTGACAAAACCTGTGTATAGTTGTATTAATACTTTAAATTATTTAATTAATTAATTAATGGCCTAATTACCAGCTATCAGGTAAAAATTCAAATCAGAACAAATTATTAACTGCGACGGAAACGATTAAATATGTCCAAATAAAGACCAATACAAACTTGTAATGGAACCATCAGAACCATTAAAAAACTGTGACGGAAACGATTAAATATGTCCAAATAAAGACCAATACAAACTTGTAATGGAACCATCAGAACCAGTAAATAACGGTGATGGAAACCATTAAATATGCAAATCGTGACCAATACAAACTTGTAATGGAAACCTATACAAGCCAATAAATCCTAATGGAATATGCCCAAAACACACTACACGTAATGGAAACCATTTGGTAATGGTTTTAATGGTTAATTGCTGATGGTTTGTAATGGAAACCATTAGAATTTCTGTAAAGGTTTCTATTGTTTTTTTCAGCAGGGTGAAACAACGGAAGAGAGATCGTAACAACAATAAAGGACGACTTACCAAGGACGATTAAAACATTCACTATAGGCTACTTCCACAAAACTGCATTATTCATTTTTACTGCTGTTGGTCTGAAAAGAAAATGGACAGGGTAAAGGGACGTTAATTAAATGGAAATAAAAGCTATATAAAAACAGAATAAACCGAAAGTAAGCCGTTGCTCAGAGGCGTCAAGCCCATTCAGAGTGAAGGGGCACGTGCCCCCTCAGATTTTTGAGCCAAGTGAATTTTGAATGCAGCTTCCAAAAGACAAAAAAAAAAAAAAAAAAAATGCCGGTTAATATTTTCTGTATTAAATACAGTTTGATTACAATCACACCGGCGTGAGAAGGTTCAGCGAGTCATATCATCCGCTGCTAAATTCAGATCTGTGTTCGCTGAGCCAGAGACAGACGCGTTTTTACAGTGTTGCGAATTATAACCAATCACACAAGATTCTGTTGAACTGATGAATGCAGTGACCAATCAGAGGTGTTCCGATGAGTGGTGCTTCTTTCACTCGCTCGCTGACTGAATAGGCTACCTCTTTCTGGAGAATTCTCTCATCAGAAATAACAAAGTGCAAATATGTGTACGAATCTGTAAGATATTAATTTCACAGTGTAAACAGCTTCAGTGATTTTTTTTATTAACTTTTTATTATTTTTAACATATAACAAATAACCTAATATATCCATTCAGAATAAAACGCAAGAACAACAACAACAGACACATAATCAATTTACAAATTCCAGTAAGAGAAAAAAAAAGTTTCAGTGATTTTAATTGGAGCTTTTGAGAGTGCTCTAACTAGACTTTCAGTGAAAATGTTCTTTGATAACGTAACTTGCAATGTTTTTATTCACATTAACTTGCAATGTTAAATTCACATTAAATATAAACTTGGTCGTATTAAAATATGTACAACTGTCAGATCAGCAGTCTTCCCCATGATTGTGTAGCCTAGTGCAGTGGTTCCCAAACCTGTCCTGGAGGCCCTCCTGCCCGGCACATTTTGTATGTCTCCCTAATCAGACACACCCAATTTAGTTCTGCGCAGTCTCTACTAACGAGGTGATGAGTGGAATCAGGTGTGTTAGATAAGGGAGAAATACAAAAGGTGCAGGGCAGAGGGGCCTCCAGGACAGGTTTGGGAAGCACTGGCCTAGTGCACCAAACTGAGACCATTTTGAAGGCTCAGGAAACCTTTGCAGGTGTTTTGAGTTGATTAGCTGATTGGCATGTCATCGTATACCATAACAAAAACCCACCAATTCACAATCTCAATATATATATATACACATATAAGATGATAAAAGAAGAATGTGTTAAATGGTTAAAGTCTAATAAGAGGCAGAAGAGCATTTATATGAAACTATACATCATGCATAAAGAGCGTGTACTGGGAGGATCAAACTCTGTTGTGGGAGGATTCATACACTAGCTTGAGAGTTTTGATGCACAGTCTTACAAGATTTCACTGAACAACTGAAGAAAATGGTTTGCACATTTGTTTTGTTCTGTTTGTGCTGGTGGTGTTTGACTGGTAAATTATAAAAAGCATTTTTATGGCTTCATTTCTTTTCATGTTCATTTAACATTAGTTGCAAACTGCAACTGATTTCAGCTTTGTAAACCTTTGTTTTTATCTGATCATATGTCTTCTCCAGGTGTGTTTGGTGAGTCATTATCAGTGATGGAGGGAGATTCTGTAACAATACAAATAATGTTACTACAATACATGAAAACGACGACATACTGTGGAAATTTGGAGCTGAAAAATCTCTCATAGCTAAAATCAACAGCGAGAACCAAATCTTCCCTGATAAGAGATCAGAGACAGATTGAAGCTGGACAGACAGACTGGATCTCTGATCATCACAAACATCACAACTCAACACATAAGTAAATATGAAGTAAAGATTAGTGGAGCAAGACGAACAAAAAAAACATTCAGTGTTTCTGTCTTTAGTGAGTAACAAAATGGTTCAGTCTTTAAACATTCTTTATTAAGTAAAGGAAAATATCAGGTTCAATAAAAGTTAAGTTTATGCAGCTGCTTTTTCAGTCACTCATCCCTTTAGAAAGAAAGAAAGAACTTAGATTAATTCTCTGGTTAAAATTGGGGTATTATTTGAGCTGTAAAGTGTTTTAAATCATTGCTACGCCGTTTTAGGGTGTGGGTATTATGGTGCAAATGCTATGAACTTAGGATAAATTGTACTAGAACCACAAAATATGGTAATGTTTAATTATTTTATATCTCCATTTGACAGGGACACTCACCTTGTGTCAGCAAACTACACCAAAAACAAGATTGTTGTGTACATTGTGGGTGATGTGACTCTCTCCTATTTTTCAGCCCATCTTCCCAATCCTAACATTACCAGAGAATTTTTACAAAACTCATCATCATCAGACTCAAAATGTTCATTATTGTGTTCAGTGGTGAATGTGGGTGATGTGACTCTCTCCTGGTACAAAGGAAACAGTTTATTGTCCAGCATCAGTGTGTCTGATCTCAGCATCAGTCTCTCTCTACCTCTGGAGGTGGAATATCAGGATAAAAACAGCTACAGCTGTGTGATCAACAATCCCATCAGCAACCAGACTCAACATCTGGACCTCACTCTACTCTGTCAGCCAAGTTCAGGTATGTCATCAGTGATATACAAGTTATATAGCACTGAACACTGTTATATAGCACTCTCACTAATGGCTCATTTTGTTCATTTCAGATCAGGGCCCACCTTTAGTGTACATAGTGTTGCTATCTGCTGCTGGATCTCTGTTGATCGTAGCTGCAGTCCTGATGTGCTGCATCTGCAGGAAATATAGAAAAACAGGTCAGCGTAGCAAGCAATTCAAAAATATTATTAAGACACAAATGTCAAAATAATTTTGAAACTTTATCATTTTAACACATCTGTGATTATTGTTAATGAAGTCCAGACACAGGAAGAAGACAGAACTGATTCAGCATTGTGTAAACCAACAACTCGAAAAACGGTAAGATCCTTCATGAGTGTGTTGCAAGAAAATGCATTGCAGTCAGTTAGTCTGATTGAAGCTTGATGTTTGAAGTTTTGTGTGCAATATGCATCAGGCGGTCAGTGAACAGACCTGGGTGATCTATCAGCCCAACCGTCATCAGTATTACCTTCAGTATAGGGAGCAGATCAAAAGAAGAGTATGTTTTTATGCGCTTTTATGTGTATGTGCTGTTTGCACATCAGTTTTTTCCATTTTGCATGTCTATTTGCATATTGCAGACCTAAAAAAAGAATGATTCAAAAAAGTATTAAAGTATTTTTTGTAGTTTAATTAATCAGTTATTTCTGATGTACTTTTTTTTATATACCGTACAGACTATAGAACAATTCTTTATAAAACAATAGTGGATTTAATATAAAAATGATCATCTAATGTAAAAATTTTGCCTGTTTTTAGCATGTTTTAATGTAACCTTCTTTAAATACTTCAAGAGTAATTTATGGCATTTTATATTATTTATTTAAAATAATTAAGCCATTTTATGTCTATGCTTGTGTTGTTTAGTACGGTCCAGTTGAGTAATGCAAAACTTTTTAGAGAGCGTAATAATCTAATTCAATTGTTAAAGAAGGAATAAGTAGCTATAATTATTTAGATTTTTAGGTATTATCATTACTTATTAATTTTTATAGTTTCTTACCCAAAACAGCTGTCAACTCTTATTGTTTTTTTTTGTTTTTTTGCCGTGATGGAGACACATGAGCATGGTGCTTGAAGTGGAGCAAATAATGAGAGCTCGTCCTCCATCAATCGCTCTTTTATTAAATGTTCTGAACTTGTAAATCTGCTTAGAACACAGGCGCCAATTTGTAAACAACTTGTAGATTGTAGATTCATTTGTAGATCGCACACAGCGCTGTCACGGAGTAGTTACGGAGATGAGAACCAATAAAAACTAACACGTCCGATTTAATTAAATTTAAGAGTTATTTTTAAATTTAAATATACGTTCACACACTGTGATTATCATAACACTGTAGGACATCATTTATTTGAACAAAAGCCGGTAACAGTGGACCTCAACTCAACAATAACAACTTTATGTAAATTAACATCGACTAACTGTAGATGTGTGTAAACAGTGATCCTTCACCAAACAGCCCACTGCAGCAGATTAACTCTTATGAAAACACCAGAGCTGGGTAAATTACTTAAAAATGTAGTCCCCTTACTAATTCCATTGTAGTTAACGTAATCCATTACATTAAAAAATTTTGGTAAAAGACTACTTTTTGATTACTTTTGACCTAACTCATTTATCACATTGATTTAAATAAGATAATTTTGTGCCATATTTGATAGAAAAAATAGGCTACAAGAAATATATATTCCATTTGTGTATTTAACAACATGAAGTGCATTAACATTAGGCCTACATTACATTAAAGACTCCCAAACTGGGCTTCGTGCTGCAGGGAGTTGTGAGTTTAATGGAAAGTTAATAATTAATTAAATCATAAAAAAGTAAAATGAAATAAATCATTTGAAAATATCATGTTATCATGTTTATCTGCATATCATGTGACCAATAACCAATGCCAGAGGAACATGCAAATGCGATACTTAAAATATTTATTTTAAACTCTCAGGGAGTACTTCAAGTAAATGAATAGGTGAAAGAGGCCTTCAAATGATGTAGTAATTTTGATAATACCTGCATTACAGCTAAATAAGAAATAATGTGAATTTCTGCAATTTAAAGTGCTTGAAAGACAAAAGCCTTCAAATGATGTAGTAATATATGGTTATATAACAGTGGTTAGTAGTTGATGCAATGTTCAAACACTTCTTAAACCTGAAATGATTTTTTAGTAAATGCAGTGGTCATATGTTGTGAAGCCACCTGACAAGTGACTGGTCTTTGTGTGAATGTCGATAAACAAAAATCAGCACACTTACAATACTGCTCTCAAAAGTTTGTGAAGTTTGTGTTAATGCCAACAACACTGTAAGACTTTCTGATTGTATATAAGCAGTAGGATATTTTAGAAAAGAACATTTAAAAGATGAAAAAGAGGATTTAGGGAGAATCAATGAAGTATAAATACTTCATGTAATCAATAAAAAAAAAAATTTACTTAGATTACGAGTATTTTAACATGTAATTACAAGTACTTCATTTTTGGAATGTAATTATGAAATCCCGAGTTGGTATAAATAGTATTAATTAAACATGTGAAAACATTTGACTGCTACACATCCGCCGGATGTGGTCTGTGGCCTAATTTAAATAAATAAGCTGTTACCTGTGCTAGAGTCTGTCCTCGAGCTGCAGCTGGTCCACGGTATATAATCACTCCGAGGTGAATGCAGTCTTATTGGCCAGTGTTGTAGATGTAGTGAGACAAGTATCTTTGCTGTTGTGTACTTTTTTATGTTAAAAAAAAAAAACCTTCTCAGTAGTGAGAAACCTTTAGAACTTAAATAAGCTGTCTGATGTTTTAAATGTTTAAAAAGTGAAGTGCTATACTAAATGTTTGATGTCATTTCCTCTTGCTGCTCCATGTTAGCAGTTTTCTGTAGCAGTGTTTCCAGAAACGTCAATATTTGTAGATTAAAATTTGCATATTAAAAATCTAAATAATAAAGCAGTGTTTTGCCATGCTATCATTTCAAAAAAGAGAGTTAATCCAATATTCCTTATAATTCCTTGAGACAATCATATGTGGTTTATATATATATATATATATATATATAATATATATATATATATATATAATATATAGTATAATATATATATATAAACAGGGGCGTTGCACCAGATCCCGGGCCCTATGCATAGGCAGTCCTGATGGGCCCCCATGCCACCCAACCCCCCACCCCCCGGAAAATATCCAGGTAAAATAAAATATATTCCAGACTTTTAAAGGGCCCTCTCTTCCTTTGGGGCCCTGGTAATCAGTACTGGTTTTACCCCCAGTCCGACGCCCCTCTATATAAACTCCCTACACACCACCTTTTCGAGCACTGATGTACAAATCTGTCGCATAGTGACAGTTTCTGTTCACGATGGCACAAATATTATCAATCACATAATCATAGAATTTTAGCATTTACACAAATAATCACCATTTATAACTCATAACTGAGAATAAATTACTCACAGTCTACAACTAGAAGCTGTTTAAACTTTGGAGTAAAAATTATGGAAAATTACATTTAGTTTTACTGATCTAACTGGGATTTTTAAAATAGTATTACTTCAAATCATTTCTAGAAGAAGCTAGTCTGTTATTAATTTTGTTGCATCAGCAAGATTCCCTGACCGAGTTTGTGTTTTCTTGCAGAAATCAAAGTCGAATGCTGTGTATGAAAATGTCCCCAAAAACGATGATCAGATAGTTATCTAGCAGAATGGATTCTCACACAGGACCCTGACTCACACCTGTTTGTGTTCACAGTCATTCTCTGCCAGGATGTCATTCTTATCTCTCAGTTTTGCTTTTTGCTCTTTGTATCACATTTTTGGCTTCATCTTTTCTTTGTTTTTCTTTTTGCTGTTAGTTTTTGTATTAGTTTAATTTTAGTGGTTCAAAAAATAGTACAGCATCCAGAATCTCAACTAAAATGTTCTGTTTTCATTATTAAATATTGGCCCCATTTACTGCTTGTTCTTTGTTTGTTTTCTTGTCAGTATGCACTAATGTAGATGTTGGCATCACCGCTCTCTGGTGTTTAAAGGAGAAACTTGAGTGTGCTAGAAATAGATGCTGCTGTACTCAGAGAGGAACGGCTAGAGAACTAAAAATAGACACAGGGCCTAAAACGTATCTTTCACATCTAGAAAATCAATGGAATGTTTAAAATTAATGTCATATGGTTCTACCAATTAATATTCTAAAATATGATTTTCATAATAAACAAATTTACAGATGATAAATGTAGGAAGGTAATTACTGGAAGACAGTCTGTGAATGTTTCGCCTATTGACGGTTCTTCCCAGCAGGAGAGGCGCTTGGCGCTTTAGAGACTTTGTTTGGTCTCAATTCAATTCAATTCAAGTTTATTTGTATAGCGCTTTTTACGATACAAATCATTACAAAGCAACTTTACAGAAAATTAAGTTTTTCTACAATATTTAGTAGTAGCTTATCAGTGATGACTGTCAGTTTATGTGCATACGGCAGAAATGTTCAGAAAAATCAATAAAAGACGTAAACCAACAGACGATTAACACTATTAACAGCAATTATGCAATCAAACTTATAGCAAAATGTGGTAGTTCTGTATGTTGTCTCTGGGTTAACATCATCTGAGGTCCTCTGAGGGGGTTGGTGGATGTAAATCCCGTGGCAAAACAGAGAAACAACAGAGAAACAAATTAGGGCTGGGCGATATGGCTTAAAAAGACATAATTAGCGTAGCTGCTGTCCCAGCCAAGTAAAATTAATTAGTTTAACCCTAGCTAAAAAATAAATAATGCGCATTTGATCAGATATAACTGCAGTCCAAAATTATGAGATGCATTATTTGAATGCTTGGCCAAAGAGCTGTGTTTTTAATCTAGATTTAAACAGAGGAAGTGTGTCTGAACCCCCGAACATTATCAGGAAGGCTACTCCAGAGTTTGGGAGCCAAATGCAAAAAAAGCTCTACCTCCTTTTAGTGGACTTTGCTTTCCTAGGTTCTATCAAAAGTCCAGCGTTTTGTGACCATAGGGAGCGTGATGGATTGTAGCGTGGGTAGAAGACTAGTTAGGTACGCAGGGTTGGGGACCTGGTTTAATACGCTTTTATTGCAAAAACTATATACAAAAACAACAAAATACAAATGCACTTAATAAAACAATGAATAAATGCATATTTATAAGTTAAGCAATTAACTAAAAAGTAGGCTATTTATTAATAAAATAATAACTTAAGAAGGCTGACTATAATCAGCTTGCTTCCATTTAATGAGATAAGCCTACTCCCTCATCTGATTTAGAAAAAAACCGCTTCTAGTCTTCAGTGATGCAAAGAACGTTTGAGCATACACGTAATCTCTGAGCAAAAGCAGGGCCAATTCATAAAAAGAACAATGTATATTTAAAAGCACACATCCAGTTTTGTGTGAGTGAAGGAAATCCACCTGCGAGTGGAGATTCGTGCTCGCGCATTACATGGATCACGTAACATTATGCGCTCTCGATATCTGTCAAATATCACGCTATAGAAACCACCTAAAATTAAGTGTAAAGAGGAGAAGAAAGCGGCCCTAGGCAGCTACACATGCCAGGATCTGCCATTTGCCAGATGCAGTTAGAAATTTACTAAAAACAAGTCTATCGCAAGACATCTGGTGGGGGTGGGGGGACCTGGGGTGGCCAGCCAAATTTCAGGGGGGGCCGGTGCCACCCCTGGCCACCACGTAGACACGCCTCTGCCTGTAGCTTGTTTATTGAGGATGCAGGACAACCACATTACAATAGTCCAGTCTAGAGGTCATGAATGCATGACCTAGCTTTTCTGCATCAGAAAACAGGTAACATGTTTCGTAGCTTGGCAATGTTTCTAAGATGGAAGAATGCTGTTTTTGTAACATGGGAAATATGATTTTCAAAAGACAAGTTACTGTCTAATATAACACCCAGATTTTGATTGTAGAGGAAGTAACAGTACATCCATCTAATTGCAAATTGTAATCTACGAGATTCTGTTTTTTTGGTCCAATAAGTAATATCTCTGTCTTATCTAAATTTAATAGGAGAAAATTATTGGTCATCCAATCTTTTACATTTTTAAACACACTCTGTTAGCTCAGATTAATTTAGAAGTTTCATCTGGTCTCGTTGAGATATATAGTTGAGTATCATCAGCATAACAGTGGAAAACTAATCCTGTATTTTCTAATGATATTACCAAGGGGCAACATGTATATTGAAAATAGGAGAGGACCTAGGACAGATCCTTGTGGCACTCCATATTTTACTGGTGATAAATGAGATGGCTCCCCAGTTATTACTACACTAAGATTTGTGAATCTAGCCTACTTTTCCCAATGCATTAAAGGTCAAATACGTTAATTATTGTGTATAACTTGAATTACATATAGCCTACCATTGATCCAGTCCTCTGGAAAAAAAAAGACCAAGGAAACTCACATGTGCTTCTACTGGAGTTTCAGAACAGTTATTTTGCACAGATACCAAAGTCTGCGATTAAAAGCCAGTTATTTCAAACATGAACTCTGCAGTTTAATCTGTACAGAAATGTGGTTTGATTGCTTCATCTGGATGCATTTGGTCACTGTGTGTGTACTTTGTAAGGGAAGTGTTTCATTGTTTTATTTATTTTTCATTTTATTTTTTGTCCTGACAATAAGAATCTCACAATCTTTCACTACACACAACACAACACACTTTACAGTGAAATAAACTGCAGTCCAGTAATGGTGGTGGTTATGGTTACTACAATAAATAACCCTGCTGAAAAAAAACTGCATATGCTGATTAGGTATATGTTTTGACACATATGCTGTTTTTTTCAGCAGGGAACCCGCACAGTAGCTGCATGTTTCTAATATATAACATATATTCTTCTGCTATTAGTTTTAACTTAAAACTTATTAACATGAACTTCTATTCTCGTGTGTAAAATGATTAAACTGTGATTTTAATGTGAGGTCTAGTTTGACTAAACTCAGTTTTAAAATAGAGATGTTGGTTTGATGAAGACTTCACTAAAATATTTTTGCTGCAGTACAAAGACTAAGACAAATGAAGATGAATGAAAAGAGATCAGAACAATAATTAAAAGTAAGTACAGTTCAGTCACGTCTCATTAAAACAAATGCCGTTTGGTATTTAATCTTCATATTGATTTAAACCAAACACCATTTTGCATCTATTTTGTCATAAAACAATTTAGTCTTAATCTGTGACAAGCCCTGGTTCTGTTTTTTCTCTGTTCAGATGATGGAGGGAGATTCTGTTACTCTACACACTGATAATACTGAAATGAATGATTAAGATCTGATTCTATGGGTGTTTGCACCTGAAATCACTTTAATAGCTCAAATCAATGTGTGGCAGATTTAATCTAAATGATGAACATGCTGGTAGGAGTTTCAAAGGCAGACTGAAAGTGGATCATCAGACTGGATCTCTGACATCACAAACAGACTCTGGTGTTTATGAACTACGGATCAACAGAAAAGTGAGCAAGAATTTCATTCTCGCTGTCTATGGTGAGTTAAATAGGGAGTTAAATATTAACTCTACTTTGATCAGTCTTGGTTCCTTTTGATACTTTTTCATCTACTAGAACGTCTTCAACCTAATTTATCTTGTCTCATGTTTTCAGCTCATCTGCCTGTTCCTGTCATTACCAGAGACTCTCCACAATGTTCTTCATCATCATCATCAACGCAGAATTGTTCATTGGTGTGTTCAGTGGTGAATGTGGGTCATGTGACTCTCTCCTGGTACAAAGGAAACAGTTTATTGTCCAGCATCAGTGTGTCTGATCTCAGCATCAGTCTCTCTCTACCTCTGGAGTGTCTGAAGGATTCCTGCTTATATTCATTCACCAACCAGACCACACATCTCAACAACACTCAACTCTGTCCGACATGTTCAGTTTCTATTATGTTCTATTGTGCATGAATTTATCCCTATGAAAAAAAATGCTTCTAAAAATATTGCACTGCAAGGCACATGTTTTGGTTTTCTGCTGAGGTTGCAGAACTGAATTGGTCACTGAACTACACTGACAGACACTGAAAAAAACATTTCTAAAAGCATTTACAAAAACAGAACCATAATAAATTTCACCTACTAAATCTATAGCTGTACTTATAAACTCCAGCTAAAGAAGAGTTACAAAGGAAAAAGAAAAACAATTGACAAAGAAAGTATAATTTTACAAATGAAGACATTCAGGGTAAAGTAGCAAACATCTGAATATTATAACAAAGTGAATATTTGTGTTACATCAGTAAAAAGACTTGTTGTGAATAAAACATTAATTTGCGTAAAACCAATAAAAACTCCAAGCTTCAAGTAACACATATAGAAGTTAATATATAACCAAATATTTATTAAAAAAAAAAAAAAACACTTATTTGGCATTTTGTTCTGGTCCAGGCTCAGTTCATGGATCAAAACTCCCAGCATTTTAAACAAAAACAATATGGTGATACTTCATGGATCAACACTTGCAGGATTTGAAACTTTAGCCACAAATCTATGACCCCACAAACAAAACTAATACAAAGTTCTTCATCAATTAAAAAAAAAAAAAAAGTTTCCTGCTAAAAACAGCAGTTTAGTGTAACGTGAATGTTAGGAATAACAGCATACTGTGTTTCATCAGGGAGGGTTCTCTCTGGTGTTGTCAATATGCTAATACGGTTAATAATCACCGTAACGCCACAAATAACGGTAGTACCAACTCAATTGTGATCAACTTTTGCTTAAGTAGTAGATGTGTTAGGGAACAAACATTTTAATAACATTTTGCTAAAATGAACTAAATGACTCGAAAAAAGATTTATTCATTTTGCTGAACGAGACTCAAAGGTCCGAGTCAGTAAAATGATCCAAGCTAGGGCTGGAAATCGATTCCAAAAAGAATCGATTCCTTGTTTGAGAATCGAGAGTCGATTAAAAAGGTTGGACTCGATTCCTTCAAGGGGAGTCCACTCCTCATTCAGAGTCTTTTTCAGTTCAACAAAGCTTATCTATGGGGAGTCCTCTCAAACGGAAGGCTACATCCGACAAAGGCTGCACACATTAAAAGAAAAAAAAAAAAAAACCCCGAAAGAAAACGAGTCGGTACCGATCAATTGAATTTTAGGATGTAGCCTTCCATTTCAGAAGCACAATTCACCTAAGCCATAATTACAACAGTTGTGAGATAAAAGATTATTTTCAATTATATATATATATGTATATATATATATATATATATATACTATATATATATTATCGATATCTTATATATATATATATTATATATTAGATCATGACGTGATCGAGGGTCTTGATCTTACACCCATATCATCCAAAAATAATAACAAAACATGACAGAATAGATCATGACGTGATCGAGGGTCTTGATCTTATTACCATCTAAAATACTATTTTTAAAACATTTCTATCAGCCAATGATAATTATAAAAGAACACGTCACGAGCATAGATCAGTGGCCGAGAGCACATCTGATTGACAGATAAACCATGAGCTGCCTCTATCATTTATTAATGTTCTGGTTATTTTGTTTCAGTGTACAGTTTGTTAATATTGTGCAAAGTATACAAAGTAAACTTCATCATTCAGCATTTATTTTAGACACTTCATGTCTTATTTAATTCATGCGATAAACGCATATGTCCCTGCTGAGCTGGGCTAAAGCTCACGAGCTTTCACGAGCAAAGCTGAAAAAACTAAACTTTTCATATCATCATCATTTTTTTTCAGCTTCATATTATAGGAAGGAAACATTATACGACCTATCCTGCAGCCATCATGGTGAGATTAGGTTCCTTTTAATCTAAAAAAAAAAAAAAAAAAAAGAATTGGAAAAGAATCGAAAACAACAGTGAGGAATCGATTCCCATCAATTCAAATTTGAAATTGCGATTCCAAAAATTGTGAAATCGTACAGCCCTAATCCGAGCTTCCCATCACTACTGGAAAGTAGGCAGCAAGGGTTCAGATACAAAAATCGGCAGCTGGCAGTAGAAAGTGGCTGCCATTGAGAGCCGGAAGGCAGTTACTGGCAGCCGGAAGGTAGGCGGGACCTGCCACTCGGTGGCAGCCAATCAGTATCGACCAACGTGGACGCAAAACAATCACATATAACTACAACAGCAGCCAAATACTTCGGTAATGGCGGCGATTGATCGAGCGGTAAGTTCGGAAATTGGTGACCGGAGTGATCAATAATTCTTGCGTTGTAAGTTTGATTTTAATTGTTATCTTAGTGAACGACAGTGTAACTTAACTTTGCCTATTTTAGTTTAATTATTCAATTTAATCTAATTAGTGGTAGAAACATAGTCTGTGTGCAATGTTACGTCGTGTATAATAGTTGCTGTTAGTATGTTAGGGGGCTACCATTAACTTCAAATATTACATTTAACGTACCATTAAATATTAACGTTTGTTAACGCGTTAACAGAGTCTATTGAATAATTTAAAACAAATGTTGTTTGACTGGAATTATAGAAGATACACATGCCAACACTAACCATATATTTTTATGAGTTTAGTCTTTCACGCGATTGTCTGATATCCATTAACTTATTGATTCTTCTTTTAAGAACTGTATCTATGTTCAGGTTTGCATACTGTATAATTCTGTTCCATGATGAAAAACTGTTCTGTGTTTCAGATGAAGGTCTAAGCATGTGAATGCAAAACACTTGGTTGTCTTATTTATTATTATTTATTTTAATCTATACAAAATATAATGGAACTGTTCATCATTATTATAACATTTTTTAGGCCTGGTTTCACAGACAGGGCTTGGATTAAGCCAGGATTAGGCCATAGTTAAAATAGAAACACTGAAGTAGCTTTTATAAGCATGCCTTAGAAAAACATTATTGATGTTTTTTTGTTTTTGTTTATGATGCCCAATAGTTGCCAGATGCTGTCCTGCCGGACATTATTCTTCACGTGGTCCTGGAGGAGGGTGATGCTGCATTATTAAATCTGTCTCTGGTTTGTTCCACATTCAGAAGTCTGGTGTATACAGACTCATTCGAAAGAAGGCACACTTCTGCTGGCTTGAGGGTATGTATTTTCTTTTACATATTTGATTAGAGGTTTAAAATGGTGCTATACCATTCAATTTCTCAGTTGCCATGTCTGAATGTTTACCTTTGCAATAATGCTGTTTTTATGCTCCTCATCTCAATCAATATACAGGTGTAAAACAAAATGGAGAACAAGTCTGAGCCACGTCAGGAATTCAACAAAATGTACACCCTGCAGACACTGCGACGAGGTTTACAACAACTGCTTACCAGGTTTGCAAATTAAGCATGAAAATGTGATCAGTGCTAGATACATAATGACAAAATGCAATGGGAATAATCATTAATATGGCTGTGCATTCATGTCTACTGTTAATAAAACAATTTTAGGTATTAATGTTCAACATTTTCTTATGAATAATAAAATGCAGCAGCTAGAGTTCTTACTAGAACCAGGAAGTATCACCATATTAACCCCGGTTTCTGTCAACACTTTGCACTGGCTCCCTATCAAACATCGTATAGATATTAAAATCATAAATTATATTAGTCTGTTTCTCTCTTATTCCGAGGTCACCGTAGCCACCAGATCCAGTCTGTATCCAAGTCAGAGGGTTCACTGCAGTCACCCGGATCCAGTATGTATCCAGCACAGATGGGTGGATGAGCACCTAGAAAGGACCTCTACAGCCCTGAAAGACAGCGGAGACCAGGACAACTAGAGCCCCAGAGACAGATCCCCTGTAAAGACCTTGTCTCAGACGACCACTGGGACAAGACCACAGGTAACAGATGATTCTTCTGCACAATCTGACTTTGCTGCAGCCTGGAATCGAACTGCTGGTTTCATCTGGTCAGAGGGAGAACTGGCCCCCCGACTGAGCCTGGTTTCTCCCAAGGTTTTTTTCTCCATTCTGTCACTGATGGAGTGTTTGGTTCCTTGCTGCTGTCGCCTCTGGCTTTGCTTAGTTGGGGACACTTCATTTACAGTGATATCCTTGACTTGATTCCAAATTATGCACAGATACGATTGTTTTATTACTGAGCTGGATGATGACATCACTGAATTCAGTGATGAACTGCCTTTAACTAAAAAATTAGTGTTTACTATTGTCCTTCTGCATTATTGACACACTATTTTCCTATTTAATACAGTTGCTTTGACACAATCTGTTTTATTAAATGCACTATATAAATAAAGGAGACTTGACTTGACTATGTTGAAAGATGAAAAACGAGGATAGATGCACACCCATCCAGGGTTTTGCAGTGATTGGTGAAAGATGCTGGAGTAACTCTGTATAACTCATCAGTTCTGATCTGAGATTGTAAATACCTCAGGATTGTTGTTAGTGATTCTGATTGATATTTCCCGTCTGCTTTCTTTACTGGATGTATTTTATACTGTTTACATTGTATAGCACTGACTTTGACAACATGCCAAGACTGTGTACAAATTTAACAACTACGTTATTATATAATTGTTTCTTGAAATACTACAAATGTAAAAAATATAACCGCAAAATATGATTTCAAATAAAGGTAATTGATGAAACCTCTCTTTTTTTTTTTTTTTTTTTTTGATCATTTAGGCAGGTGTGTGTATATAGCCTTTATAATAAATATACAACATACACCTAGTAAAGTGCCTCTCATAAATGTATATATAAGAGTGTGTTTGTATACATATCTTTATTTCACACAAACACTGATGTACAGGCATGCATTCATACATAAACATTCAGCTGGAAATTAACGTTTAGCCACATATATGTTTTTTCTTTGTTTATATTTGAAAAAACCTTTTCAATCAAATAATATACAATACTGCCCTTTATACGTATTTAAATAAGTATCAAAAATAATTATAAATTTTATATTATTATTTATTTTGTCTGGCTGCCGCTGGCAGCCTCCTCCGATTTCCGATTTAAGTGACAGCTGCCGTCCGGTGAGAGGGGGTTCGGCGAAAATCGGCAGCTGTCAGCAGGAAGTGTCTGCCACTAAAAAACGGACCAGAGAATGTCTAATATGGCGAGAAGTTTCACTCTCACTACACTTCCGGCTTTTCTGAACTGGTTGCAGTTCCACACTGATTCCATATGAGGGCGCTCACAGGACGAGTGCAGAATGAATGGAGGTCAATGGCGGTATAACCCTCAAAATACACTTTTCTCAGGATATAATTTTTTGTCTAGTAATTTGAATATTGTATTCGAAAGGAGATGCAAAGAAATTACACATTGCTGGGTGTTAGATTTTTTTTTAGAGTCACTTATTTGCTTTAAAAAGTATTTTAAAATGTCAATGACGTCATACTTTCATTAGCGAATGCTAGCGTAGTTATGGGCAACAACAACTCAACCTGTAAGAAATCGCAAGGACATAAGTTAATCGTTTTCCATTCACCTTTCGGAATTATAAAACCCAT
>NC_056588.1:26743130-26768424 GCF_018340385.1 Cyprinus carpio
GTACTGAAAAATCAGAGCAGTTCTTGACTCATTGATCTGAAAGTCATTATGTATTTCCAACTTGAGTTTTACTGAAAGCCAATACTAGTTTACTGTAATGTGCATTAAGTCATCATGAAATCAAGACTAAACCCTTTTATTTTCTTAAAGGAATATTTCACCCAATAATTTAAATTAGCTGAAATTGCTGATAAAAACATCACAATAACACCAGTTAATGTCTTGTGAAGTGAATAAACATTCAGGTACAAAGAAACGCATCCATCAAGACAATTTTGACTTCAAACATAGTTAAAATACAAGTCCTCTACCCATAATATTGCTTACATAAGTGAAAAAATATTTTTTTTTATTTTTTATTTTATTTTTATAAAAAGGAAGTTTTTCACTTAACTGATGGTCTGGAGTAGTATGGATTTATTTCTGGATTATTGTGATGTTTTATCAGCCAGTTTAGACTGCAAGAGACCATTCACTGCAGAACATCCATTGAGCTTAGTGATGTAATGATACATTTCTCCAATTCTTTTTCTAAAGAAGAAATAAACTCATTTACATCTCGATGGCTCTTGAGGGGATGAGAACATTTTCAGCAGCAAATGTTCATTTTTTTGGGAGAACTCTCTCTTGTACTGAACGCCATTTTGTCTCTTTACCAAACTGACAAAACTTTTGTAAAAAGACATTTATAATTGGGCTGCTGAAAGAGAACTGCTTCAGTTGGAAGTGTTTTTTTGCTCATAATTGAATGGCATGTCAGAGTTGTACAGTCGCTTTGTACTTTAGTCAAGACCTTTCCAACAAGAATCCAGCAGCAGCAATGTAATGAAGGTGAGAGTTGTGCTGCGTTGACACGGTCACCGCTTTAGTATGTGATGAATCTGTCCAGCAGTGATAAGATTTATATACTGTAATATGCCAGTCCCTGTGGGGAGCTCCAGTGGACTTAAATGGATATACTGATATGGATAAAGTCTGGCTTAGTGGAAAACAAAGAACAGAGAACGGTGTCATAACTTACAAACTATGGAAGCTGCTTTTCCAAGGTCAAAAGGGGTTGAATCTCACAAAACTATAATGCATATATACCTAATGTGACCAAGACAGTTTATAATGTAACCACATTTTACCCAAAATAAAAAATTAATAAAAACAAAACAAGAAATTATATTCTGCATAAAGAAAAAGTTTTGTTTTAAGACCACTAACCATCATTTTCACCACAGTACTTTCGCACATTTTCTCAGTGCTGATTCTCACTACTGTAAAAACTTAATGGTTCTTACTTTGTTACAGTAAAATAATCATAAGGGCTATCTATAATTTGTAAAAGAAAACAGCATAAATTTAAGACTAAAAGATTATACCAAAATAAAGATTTTCACATAAAATTGCTACTAATGAGAATTTGGGAAGAGTTAAATGTGTTTAAATGAGAGGAAAACTGAAAAAAAAAGGTTTATTTTTTCTTATTAGACTTTGAGGTTATTGTTAAATTTAGTTTATCATATTTTGTCTGTGAGTTGTTGGCCCATGAGAATCATGTAACTGATGCCCTCATTCTAGGTTGTGATCTAAATTTGTCATCTTTTGTCTTTTTATAGCCAGGAACTCCTGAACTTTATAGAAGTACTGTTTGCAGGTTAGATTTCATTTCAAAAGCAGGACTATACTGGTATCACCCCCCAGCTTAAACTGAATCGCAATGAACAAGGGACCAAAGCAAAGCCTTGTTTTCGCTGTTGTCTGTGGCATTAAGTTTCTGCAAATGGCAGAGCCAGGCGCTAATTGCTTGTGGTCTCCGTTTCGCGCTGCTGTTTCGGGAAAAGTTTGCTTTTGTTATGCTTGAGAAAACCGTCTCTGTTTCCCCCGGTGAAGTTGGGGGCGCTACCCGACAAAAAAAAAAAACACTTTTAGGCACCCAGTCTGCCGGTTGTCCAGTGCTGAAATCTTTTTACCTTTGATATTTTTGATCTCTTTTTTTTTTTTTAAGATTTGTTTTTCCCTTTGCCTCTCAGCCCACCAGATTTCTTTGAAATCAGGATCAAGACAAACAGTAAAACCCAAAAAACTGAAAAAATTCTTTTCATTTTTTTTACCTCATGTTGCTCCAAACCGGGATTTTCTTGCTTTCATGGGGAAACATAAAAGGGATTAATTTTTGAAGAATGTTCACACTGTTTCAAAAAAAAAGAAAAAATAAATCCGAAGTGGCTGGCTCCGTGTCAGCAAAACCACAAAAAAGCAACAGTAACAAAACTTAAGTGTTCTGATTATAGCTTCCTTAAAGAGACCGAGAAACTTAATGTGTTGTTTCATGAAACTGCATCCTTCCTGTAACTTCAGATCAAGATTTATTTAGACACATCAACTGATGGAGCACTGAATGACCATAAGGTTTCTTTCTGGGAAGTCCCGTGGGCCTAATGGTTTTAGAGAGTTAAAACTCCTAACCATAAAGTTGTGGGTTCGGTCTCGGCCAGCATACCACGATGAGGTGCTCTGAGCAAGATACACCGACCCACACTGCTCCCCTGGTCGCCGCAGCATAAATGGCTGTTCAGGTGTGTGTATGTATGTTCACTGCGTGTGTGTGTGCCTTTAGGTGGGTTATGCTGAGCACAAATTTGATATGGGTACTATTAAATGGCAGCTTAGGTAGCCAGAATCTTTAGTATAAAATTGGTAGCAAATTTACAGAAAAAAATGTAATATCCCCCAGTAGCTGGGGATAATGTTAATATCCCCAATTACCAATATCTGCTTTTGTACCCTGTACAATGACTAAAACCCTACCTTAAAAAACCATAAAAAAAAAAACAAACAACAAAAAACAAAAAAACCATGTGGATATTGATAAAACTGAGGTCAAAATGTTCTAATACTTTTTAAGGTACAGACATTTCTTACACACAAATTTCAGATGCCCAATATGGTAACACAGGACACTAGAATAATGAAAATAAATATTATATTAATAGCAAGAGATGTAACTTAAAACGGTAAGGTGCATAAGTGATATGAAAAAACTCAGAAACAGTTATTTTGTAATCTTGTAATGTTTTCAAATGCGAAATGTCACACAGGGAATTCTAGGAAAGCAAATTTACACTTTTATTTCCCCCACTGTAAATTATGCAGATGACCCCGATAATTTTATTTCCCAAAAAACTTTTTACACTACATAAAATGTCCCATACAGTTTTCATATATAACGACAAAATGAAATTTGTTGACTAATTAAGAAAATTTTCAGAAAAAAATTTACACTTTTTTCAAGTTTAAAAAAACCAAAAGGTTTTAATTGCAAAAAATTTAAATTTAAATAAATTTTGAAATTTTACTTTAAAGGGGGAGCAAAAATTTTTCAAAAATTTCCTTATATTAAACAGGGTTAATTTTAGGCAAACCATTTTTCGTAAAAAAAAATTTCCATTTTTCCCAACAAAAAAAAACAAGGCTTATTTTTTTTTTTTTATAATTTTTAAATTCCTAAAATTCCCATAATGAAAAAAAATTAAAAATTTTTTTAAACCCATAAAAAAAAAGGTAAAAGCTTATTACAAAAGGTTAAAAAAAAGTCTTTGACCAAAATTTTTACCTCTTTGTTTTTTTTGTTTTGCCTCATTGTGTGCTTTTTTGTATCAAAGTGCCCTGTTTTTTTTAATCCCTTCGCTGTTCGACATTACTCCCCCCAAAATTCTAATATTGAAAAAACCACGGGTGTTAAATCCCGGGTGAAATCACGGGAACTAGTCTATAGTGTGGATGCATTTTTGCAAATCCATTTTTTGCGGAATTTGGGTTGCTTTTTCCCTGAGGGGTTTAAAAGGTTTTGGGAATATTGTATAAATTACTTTTTGACTGAAATCGAAACATTTTGCATTCTTTTGAAAAAAGGGTGGTACTAATGTTAAGTTTTGAAGGCCCCACGATAGGAAGCCTCTTTTTTTGATCGCTGCATAGGTGAATGCAAATGTTTTTTAGGTATGGAATTCATGTTTTTTTTGGGTCATTATACTGCTTTGGTGGCTACTTTAACCCCTCAAATAAAATAAATAAATAAATAAAAAAACACAAAACTACATACAGTAGCTTTTAATAGCCTACAAGTATTACATTGGGTCCGGGCCATAATAAATTTTAAAAATTTGAATTTTTGAAATCTACAGAGAGTAAATAAATATTGTTATCACCCATCACTAATAAACAGAACTCACAGAACTTGCTGTACTTTGTGGCAATGAATGTCTTTAAAATTCACTCCTAAAATATCTTCTCATAGGCGTCCCTCATTACAGAGTCCCTCTGAAAAGTTGTTTTCTGGTCTCAGTGGGTTCTGGCAGACCTGTTTAGATAAGCTTTTGATAATTGTTCCCCAGTGCCAGGCCAGTGCCAGCTCTATTACCCCCAACCTGTGCCAGATTTCATATAAGCTCCACTCAGCAGGCCAGAATCCAGCATGAGGTACATCTCACACCAACAGAAACGGAGAGCAGCTGCACGGTCATATCATACTGTACATAAAGTCAACGTGACATCAAAAATGTTCCAATTTACTTTCCTATTACATGTCCCCCATCTTATTTTAGATGATTCATCAGTGCAATACACTAAAAAAAAAATCTAAAAAAAATGGTTAATTGAATTTAACTACATTTTTTAGTGGGTAAGTGGTTGCAAATAATTTATTTTTAGCTTTTTTTTTTAATGTTGAAAGCTATTCACCTAAATGTATTTAAATGTAGCTAAAATAAATTGATTGCAACCACTTTTGATTGCAAAAAAAATTTAGTAAATTCAATGAATCATTTTTTTTTCAGTGCATTTTATAAACTAAAATGTGTGATGTTCATTAAATGTATTAACTTACATGGCTTCTGAAATAACCTTGTTTTTTATTATTGTAGTTAATGCTGTCGATAATAAAGCTTTTCTAAAATCGTCCCTAGCATTTTAAAAAGTAATTTAATGCAAGTCAATAAAGTAATTTCTGGCTTTGGAATGAATCGGGGACTGTTTTTTTTTTTATCCCATGATTTTAAAAAAAAATAAATAAATAAAAATAAAAACTGCTGGACTAAGACTGCTTTTGTTTCTATAAAAATACAGTAAAAGCAGGATTTTTGTAAAAAAATCATTACAGTTTCAAATGACCATTTTCTAGGGTGAATATATTGTAAAATGTAATTTATTACTATGATCAAAGCTGAATTTTCAGCATCATTATTCCAGTCTTCTGTGTCACATGATCCTTCAGAAATCATTCTGATATGCTGGTTTGCTCCCAAAAAAACATTTCTTATTATTATCAATGTTGAAAAAGTTTGCTAATATTTTTTGCGGGGTTAAAAATTGATATGAAAAGTAGAAAAGAAAAAAAAAAAAAAAAAAAAATTATTTGAAATATAATCTTTTTAACAATGTAAAAGTGTTTACTTTTCTTTTTTTTCTGAATAAAAGGATGAATTTCTTTCAAAAAAAAAAAAAAAATTTATAGTATATTTAAAAATACCTTTTTTTTTCAGCAGTTTTTATGAAACAATGCATTTTTCCTTCCCCACAACAGATGCCCCCATGAACGCTTCATGTCGAAAACATTTATGATGCCTTGAAATGCTACAGCCCCCGTTTCAGAACAGATACAAATGAATTTAATCAAATAAAAAATATGATGAGGTTTGATGGAACACCTGGAATATTTCAAGATATTTATAGATATCACTGTCGCCTCAACATTCCCCGGAAAACACCATCATTAGACTTTCCATATTTAGACACCTGTCATAGTCTGAGAAACACATCAAGGGGAATAGGATAGAAGAATATGAAAATCGAATCATGATACTGAGAAACACATGCAAAGAAAGCCATTGCACATTTAACATTCTGAACAGTAGAGATTTAAGAATTTGACTCCAGCTACACTTGATTCACACAATGTGCTTTGAACCTTTAAGTTATTTACAGGGTTCTGGCTACTACCCGTTCCTGTGTGGGGGGCCCCGAAGGGCCAATCAAAAAAAAAGGTCACATTCAAATGTTTAATTAAAAATGATCAGGTATTTGAATGTTAAAAAAGCATAAGTTCAAGTCTTATTCCAAAAACCTCTCATTCCCAAACCTTTGCTGTTATTCTCACAATAATATCACATCATTTCACTAATTTTCCTGCTGTATTGAGAAAATATCAGCATATGTTTTGGATTGACATAAGGTGAGCAAATAAATACCAGAAGCTTTATTATTTGGTGAATTACTCCTGTAAGTTTCTGAATATAACATTGTAAAACTACAGCGGTAATAGGGATATAAAAATGTATATTCTTCAAAATCTATTTCATTGTCGGAAAATAATGGTGTTGCAGATCTCTCAGGAACAAATGTAAGATCAAAAGTAGTAGCTGTGAACGTCACATGTGGAAAGGATTAATTCTATTAATGTCATTATTTTGTGCAAATTAAATTTCTCTTAAAGGTGGTACCAAACAGGTTTCCTAAACACTCCTCCCTTCCCCTTGTGTGCTTTTAGGGGCATAAATTTCTCAAATTGTTTACTTCTAGTTCTAGTTCAAGGAAAAGTTTATATAAAAAAAAATTTCCTAAAATGCATTCATCCTCAGGCCAAAAACACAGCTGGACTGGAGTGGTGTGGATTAGGTGAGTAAACATTAAGTAAATTTTCATCTTTGACACAACAAAATACCCATTAATGATAAAAAATACACAAAAAAAAAAATAAAATCATCAACATCCATTATTACCTAATAGTGAGTAAATGTTCAGCAAATTTTCTTTTTTTGGGTGAACTTTGTCATTAATGAAAGATAAAGTATACTAACATAAAAATTACTCACTTTCCCTTTTAAAGTTCTTGAACCAGACTAGCCAGCCCGTTGGTTTTGGTTAGGGGAAAAGAAATGCACTGTTATGTTATAGCTGTGGTCATTAAGTGCTGCAGGGATGTTTTTTGTAGGCCACCCAGAAGTTTGCATCACCCTGGTTCCCTAAACAAAAACCCACTGGGTTTTTTCACTTGCTTTTGGTTTTGCACAAAAAAATCTGTGACCAAAAAAAGTTCATTTGTGAACAAAGCATTCATTTTAAAGTCTAAATACAATCCCCAAAAAAGTAAAAAGCTAATTGTAGCTATAAGCAAACAACATGTTTGTATGAAGTCATCATCCAACTTAGCTTCTGACTACTCTTTCAATCTTAAATATGTAAGTGTTGGAAAATTCGAGTGAATGTTTGCAAGAAGATGATTATAAATGCAAAGAGGCTATGAAGCAGGCTGCGAGGTGATCAGTTTACCTGTTTGCAGTGATGACGTTCAAATCCCATTTAGACACTTGTTAGCAATGGCCTTTTACTAAGACAAGTAAAAGCTTGTCAATGAAAGTTTCACTGATGCATTTTTAAATCATAGAATAAAATCATAAATATTTTGAGCTCATATTCATCACAGACCTTATTTCAGGTTATTTACAAAAATCCATTAATAAATAAATAAATAAATAATAATAATAATAAAAAAACTGGATCCTGAAATGCTAAAATGCTCTTGCTTGAAATCATTCCTGCAGCACTCATTCACAGATTGATGATAAAAGAAAAACCTGCAAATATCAGTTTTTTAGCACAATGTTTTTTTGTTTTGTTTTTTCTGTTTTTGCTCAGGCATTGCTCCAAAACCTTGTGAGCTGATTACATAGACAGGATTTAAGGCACGGGCTGTTCCAAAAGAGAAAATGTGTTTTGTGTCAAACTCTGAAATCAATTGTTTTAAATCGAGTTTCCATGTGCTTCCTGGGAATGCTTAATACACAGTTGCTGATTGTTTTAAATCGAGTTTCCTATGTTTTCCATTAGGAAGCAAATAAACCCAATTCCCGTTGTTTTAAAGGGGTTTCCTATGTGCTTCACTTGGGAAGCTATGATACACACGTTGCTGTAAATTTAGAGCACCAAAATCAGTCACTAAGAGCTTGGATCCCCTTTGAAGTAGCTGACTATGTAGGCCTTAGACAAGCATGCAGCTCATTGGTTTTAGAACGCGTCTGAGTGCAATATTGTTTCTGAAAACCCAATTTTCACTCAACAGCTTACTTCTCAGAAGAATCTTCCCTACCATTGTGTGTAAAGAGCGTCAAAAGTAAACATCCATTAGGGAGAGAAGTTCACAGTTTTCGTTTTCATTTCCCAAATTTTTTTTAAAATCGGTCAATTGGTGAATAACGCAAGAAAAACATTGGACTTTCAGAGAAAAAAACTGGGGCTAGTTGAAAGTGATTTGGTAAACTTCAGTATACCATCTTTGATTAGTTTCTTTATAACAAGGAAAAATATTATAATCACAATCAAAGAGAAAGCATCTATGTACTATGATATAATTTGTTTTTTTTTTTTTAAACGTTTTTGTAATTGGCATTAATACAAAACCCAAATCAGAAGGAAAAAAAGTCCATGTCTCCAAATCAGTAACTCATAACAGAGTCACTTTACTGTCTTCACATTGTACAATCAAAACCCTCCCATTAAGGAATAATTTGCCTACAAATGAAAATTCTGTCACACCATTATGGGTTATTTTTTTCGTGTGGACACAAAAGGACCTTTTTTTGAAGAATTCTCAATGACTTCCAATTTTCCCCACTAAATTTCATAAAAATGTGGGCCTTTCCAGGTTTTTTGTTACCAGTTTGCGCATTGAGCTACTTAGTGTTTATTCACTGGAAAATGTTTTCCACTAGAGTATTACGCGACAAATCTAAATCAACCGACTACTTAATGTGTTTGTTTTTTTTTGTTTTTTCTGTTTTTGCTCAGGCAAAAACCTTGTGAGCTGATTACATGGATTTAAGGCATCACAGGCTTTTCCCAAAAGAGCAATGGCTTGTGTCAAACTCTGAAATCAATTGGTTAATCGGAGTTTCCTATGTGCCTTCACATTAGGAATGCTAGGGTTTACAATTTGGGTTGGAATGGTTTTCCCTATGTGCTTCATTTAGAATGCTATGAAAATTCCCGTTGTGTTAGTGAGTTTCCTATTGCTTCACATTAGGAATGCTATGATACACAAGTTGCTGTCAATTTGAGCCCAAATCAGTCACTAGGAGCTTAGGATGCTGCCTTAGAAGTGGCCTATGTAGGCTGACCAACAGTGCACTATTGGTTTTAGAACGGCGCTGAGTGCAATATTGTTTCCCGCTAACAAGGCATTTTCACTCAACAGCTTGATTTCTCAGAAGATCATTCCTACAAGGGTGTGGGCCCGCCCAAAGAAATCTTTTAAATTGGGTTTTAGAATGTCCTTTTTTTAGGGGTAATCTGAAAAGAAAAATTTTTTTGGGGAAAAAACGGAAAAAAAAAATTTTTGGCTTCAAGAACTTTTTATTGTTGAAAAGGAAATTAAATAATACAATAAAAAGATAGTATTGATATAATTTTTTAAATTTATTGGCATTAAACAGAACCATCAGAAGGAAATAAAGTCACATGTCTCAAAATCAGTAAACATCATTAACAGAGTCACTTTACTGTCTTCAATTGTACAATAAAACCCCTCAACATTAAGGAATAATTTGCCTACAAATGAAAATTCTGTCAAACCATTATGGTTATTTTTTTCTGTGGAACACAAAAGGACCATTTTTGAAGAATTCTAAATGACTTCAAAATTTTTCCCCACTAAATTGCATAAAAATGTGGGCAGTTCCAGGTTTTTTGTTACCAGTTGCGCATTTGAGCTACTTAGTGTTTATTCACTGAAAATGTTTCACTTAGAGTATTACGCGAAAATCATACCGACTACTTATGTGTTTGTTTGTTTTTTTTTTTAAGAAAATGGTCATTAAAACCACAAAAAAATCCATGGAAAAGCACACAAGTAACGATACAGCATGATGGTGAATAATCAATGACAGACTTTCATTTTTGGCTGAACTATTCCTTTAAGTTCTTATCGAATGCACACATGAAATATATTTTGCGCTATCTGAATATATATTCCTTATAAAAGGCATTGCACAATCCCAAACATTCCAGTGATTTCCAAAGATAAATCCAACTCGTCTTTAAAACATTCTGTCGGCGTATTCATCGAAAAATAACTCTCGTTAAAATTATCATACTCATAGTAAAGTAAAAAATATAACGCGCTTAAACATAAAGCTTTCCTTTAGTTTCTATTGCAATATCAGAAAAAGAAACAGACATAAAACATATCGGTACATATATTCTGGACTATAAAACAGGGTGCATCTCCATGCCTTTAAGTAAGGCCATCTACTACATAACAAATCATTTAGTCAAGTTTTAAATATTGACTAGGGTAAATAAAAAAAGACACGTCAAATTGCAATCCTTAACTCTTTGTTGTGATATATTTCGATTGACATTCCAGGAAAGTCTAAGGCCGGTGACTGAAATCTAATTACAATCACTGCAAATGAAGTCCCATGTTTGTCCAAGTGAAACGAACACCATGCATCCGACAGAAAAAAAAGAGAAACCTCAAGACTTCATGGTGCAGATGGGCACTACGATGACCAGTATCACAGTGCAGGCGGCCGCAGCAATCAACGCGCCATTTTACACGCCTTGGCTCTGCGAAACTCCGCTCCTTGCGCTTGAGCAGCGAATCATAGCCTGGCGTGTAGATGTCCTCCATCCAGTACTCCAGATTTTTGGGGTTGAGCGACCCTGGACCTGCAAGGGAACAGAAAAAAGTGAGAGGTCCTGCGAAGAAAGGCGTCTGTGCGGAGCGGACCAGGATTGTGCTGTGAAATGAAGGCCGTGGAAGATGAATGGACCCCTCGTCCAGTCGCCTTGCTAACTGCAGACAGATTACTGAAGCTACACATTCCGTCGAGATGGAATTTTTCATCAAATTGCCATTTTAATTGAATACATGGTGAGCCAGTGAGGGGGAAAGTGAGAAAGAGGAAAGCGTGATACGGCAATCGGTTCAGGATGAGAGAGAGAGATGTTCAGGTATGACAGTAGGGAAGATGGAAACAGTCAGGCAAAATAGCCAGAGCAGCTGAAGGGGACAAAAAACATTTTCTGAAGAAAACACGATGGGGATTGTCTGTGCAGAAGTCACCATCAGGATGCTTGGGTGTTTTGGGCGGCTCCCAGCATGTTGCTATACGGTTGCTTAGTGGTTCTGTTTAGTTTTTGCTGTGTTATGTAGTTGCTCTTGTAAGTTGCTATTCACCAAAGAACAACAGACCATTACATAGAACGAATGTCAGAACAGATGACAGACAGAACGAATGATAGAACGGACAAATAAATGATAGAAAGAGTATTGCTCTTTAGATTGACAGAATGATGGAACCAATGACTGATAAAATAAACAGATGATAGATCAGAAGAAACAATAGATAGTACGAATGATCAACTGATAGATAGAATGAATGATGAATGGATAGAATGACAGAATCATAGAAAGAACTACAGAACGAGAGACAGAATGTTTAAATGATAGATAGAATGGCATAATCATAAACAAAAACAACAGAACAAGAGGAATGACAGAATCATAAATAGAATGATGAAGGAACACTCTAAAAAAATAAAGGTTTCCAAAAGGGTGTTTTTGCAGTGATCTGTCATGATTCTGCCCTCTTGTCCTTGATTTTCTTTAGTCTTGAGGCAGGTTCATGACAGACCCGTGTTTTGTGTGCAAGCACATGGCCTTGTCTTTGGGTCATGTGCTTGTGTTGTCTCGTTCCCTTGCCCCGCCCCTTGTTATCCTCGTTTTGACATTATTGCTTTACCTGTGTCACCTGTTATGTTATCATTAGTCTCCCTATTTCAATCCCCTTGTGTTCGCTGTCTGGTGTGGTTCATTGTTGCACATTGTCTAACCTGTGGATTGTATTGCTGTTGTGTGATAACCAGAGTGAAGAGTCTTTTTGTTTTACTGTGTGATCTTCAGTCAAGTCAGAGTCTTGTTAAGTGTTTGTCTTTTCCCTAGTCGTTGTTTTCCCCCTCGTGGGTTTTGTTTTCCCTTTTTGTCAGTAATAAACCTTGTGTGTAGTGCATCCTGTCTGCGCTTGAGTTCATCCCCGCATCCTCGTGACTGAATGAACCGCCAAAGAATGAACCCAGCAGACAGGATGTCCTCCCAACTCCAGAGACAATCAGAGTTCCGGGAACAATGCTGGTTGTCGTCCCCCACCGACAAGAGGAGGTCGACCTTCCATTCTCGTCCCAGAGTGAGTGGATCCTGAGGGAGTATGCCCGACTCTGGGAGAGTTTCTCCCAGGAGGAGCCGCAGGTTTCCTCCTCGAGGTCCCCACCTTCTGCGAAGCTGCCTGTGATCTCAGAGGGTCGTGTCTTAGCAGTGGCAACACTGGGTGATCAGGCTCATCCCTCTTCGAATCCCGAGGCATCTTCCTCACCTATCAGTCTCTGCAGGAAACGTGGGAGACGGATCTCGTGGGAGTCTGCCTCGAGTCCTCAGAAACGGAGTAAACCCTCCCTGAGACTGTCCTTCCACTACCAGTCACGGCTCCTGCTGAACCTCCCCCAACCCAATCACAGATCCGGCTATCCGCAGGCAACGGGGAGGAGGACTGGGGAGTCTCTGTCCTCCGGTCCCCAGCACGGAGTCACCCGCCGATGTCCTCCACACCAGCACGTCCGCTGAACCGTTCCCACCAATCACAGATCCGGCTATGCCTGTCCGAGTTGCGAAGGAAGGTGCGGAAGACTGGGGAGCTCTGTCCTCGCACCACTCGCACTGAGTCCGCGATGGCTCCCAACCCAGTAACCGAGAGCTGTTCTGAGCCTGCGCTGTAGACTGAGGTCAGAGTGCTAAGGGAGGCTGTTCAAGACTGCAGGAGAGACGTGTTCTGACAGCTGTTTCCCAGTCCGCAGGCAGTCTGAGTCGCCTTAGCTGCAAGACCCTGTCGGACATTTCGTCCGCCTGCTAAAGCATCTTACAGCGTTCACTGTCAGATCCTGTCGTCTGCCCAGACCCTGTCCCTAAGGCAGTGAGCGCCTTGCCAACCGAGGTCCTGTGCAGACGTCTGCCCCAGACCCGTGCCGCGAGAGCGTGCGCAGAGAGCTGCTGACCCCAAGCCGGTTGCAGAGAGCCTGACCCAGAGTCAGCTTCTATCGACGCCGCTACAGAGGCCGAGATGCCGAGGTCGATTCGGTGTGGGGAAGCATCGACTCTGGTCTGCTTCTGTGAGCCCAGCACCTTTTTCCGCTCCACAGTTGCCTGCTGTACCCCGTCACAGTACAACCCCGGACTGTTTCTCCAAGCTCCCTTCCCACTCTACTGCCACTCCAGACCTGCCGCGACCCCTCGTCCATCAGCCATCATCCCGTCAACCTAAGACCTCCGCTCCACCCATCCACCATGGACTTCTCCCCACAAACTTTGTTATCCCGCCTCCTCCCCTTCCTTGTTTGTTATTTCTGATATGTCACCCGAACCTTGTCATTGTGTGTTCTTGTTTACCTTTATTGTTATTTGTCATGTTTTGTTGGTTTGTGTCTGTGTCACAGTC
Source organism: Cyprinus carpio (assembly GCF_018340385.1). Classification (NCBI taxonomy): domain Eukaryota; kingdom Metazoa; phylum Chordata; class Actinopteri; order Cypriniformes; family Cyprinidae; genus Cyprinus; species Cyprinus carpio. The sequence goes on from NC_056588.1 coordinate 26,756,660, forward strand.
AGTCATGTCCCGCATTTGATGCCCCCTTGAGGAGCGTCTGAAGCGCCTCCTTATGGAGGGTTCTGTCATGATTCTGCCCTCTGTCCTTGATTTTTCTCTAGTCTTGAGGCAGGATCATGACAGACCGTGTTGTGTAAGCAATACGGCTTGTCTTTGGTCATGTGCTTGTGTTGTCTCGTTCCCTGCCCTCCCTTGTATCCTCGTTTGCATATGCTTTACCTGTGTCACCTGTTAGTGTTTCATTAGTCTCCCTATTCAATCCCTTGTTTCGCTGTCTGGTGTGGTTCTATTGCACATGTCTAACCTGTGGATTGTATTTTGCTGTCGTGTGATAACCAGAGTGATGAGTCTTTTTGCTTTACTGTGTGTTTTCAGTCTAGTCAAGTCTTTCTAAGTGTTCGTCTTTCCTAGTCGCTTTTTTCCCTTCTGTGGATTGTTTTGCTTTTTGTCAGTAATAAACCTTGTGTGTAGTGCATCTCGTCTGCGGTTGAGTTTCCCATCCTCGTGACGATGTTTTGCCCCATAGGGTTTTTTTTCTTTAGTAGAAAAAACCAAATGAAAGTCGACGTCAATGGTGATAATAACAAACAATAGATAGCTAGATAGATAGATAGATAGATGATAGATTTCAGTACAACAGATATCAGCAACACTTTCAAGTGAACAGCTTGCTTTATCAGGAACTTCAGGAGAAATCTATGTGCTCCACAGGAGAGGGTCAGCTCACTGATTCACAGAAATGTTTACGCTTTGTGTCCCTACACAGAGGCTATGGGACTCTAGCTTATAATTAGAACAATTTTAATGTCAATCTAGCAGAGTCAAAGCCAACGAGCCAGAAGTCACTCAAAATATCCAATGTAAATGACAGAGTACTCTGGAAGATTACTGCAGGCCTAATGACAGTACACAGGTAAATATACATTCATTTTAGCGATCAACAGACACATTACCAGTGATGTTTTCGTTTTGTTTTTCAGCAACAGCATGTTTTCAGCAGTAGCACTACCTCACCTCTGACTCAAATAATAATTTAGCTGTCCAAAATTGCCCATCCAAAATGTTAAAAATAAACAAATAAATAAATACCTGTAATATTAATGTTGTTTTAATGATTTATTTAATAAACAAAACAAACAAATAAATAAATGAAAGACAAATTTAAACTGGGACTAAATGGTTGTCTAAGCATTATGTCATTATAAGATGTCCACCTAATGGTCCATTTTTATTTATCAAGAGCATTACTCATGCTATATCACCTTACATTCAACCATCTAAACAGATTTAGGAGAGAATTTGTTTTGAAGTGAAAAGCTGCTTGTTTTGTAAGAGACAAATCCATCACAAAGACCACTGCTTCCAGCTAAAATTTGATTCGTCTATCCATAATGCTGCTTTCTCCAGTAAAAAAAAAAAATAACCAAGCAAAACAGTCCAAAACAGTTCATAAATAAATATGAAGGAAGCATTATTATGGATTTTGGACTCATATTTTGGCCAAAGCAACAGATTGATGTTAAAAACATCTTGATGGATTTGTTGTTATAAACATGCTGCTTATTGTTCAAAAGACATTAATTAACTGATGGTCTGGAGTTGTGTTGATTACTTGTGGATTATTGGTTTGGATTATATGTGGAATATTGTGTTTTTATCAGATGTTTGGAGTCTATTCTGATGGCACCCATTCACTGCAGAGCATCCATTGCTGAGCAAGTGATGTATTTGTTACATTTCTCCAAATCTTTTTTGATGAAGAAACCAACTCATCTACATCTTGGATGGCCATCTTAATAAAATTTTCATTTTGGGTGTACTGGTCCTTTAATTTACCACAGCTAGAAAAAAAATTAGCGAAGACTTATTCAAATAAGAATCACGTTATAAAGATCACCATTAAAGCTTTAGTTTAATATTAATCATTTATTACACTATCATTGCCTACTTTCTTACAATCACGATCCAGTTATATAGACTAATTAAACTTCATAACAGAGCTGGCTTGCAAAGTTCCAGGAATATTATTTTACAAATAATACATATTTAGAGATTAATCTTCAACAGCACCACACTCTCCTGTAAGAAACCTGAGATTAATTATAAATCTCCGCTCTGTAATTGCTATGGCAACAGAACTTTTACTAAGTCATCTAATGGGCCGTTCACACAGGACGGTTTCTTGTGTGTTCAGTCTGCACTGTTTTTTAATTGGCTTGTACTTGCGAACACACACTTTTACACTTTTTTTCATACTGTGTCCAGTCTTTTTTTGTAGTGTCAGGCTTCCCGCACAGCTCAGAAGTCAATCCGACAAGAACACAAAAAAGAGCTATGGGATGAGTACTTAAAAATAAATAAATAAAGACTTGTAATATTACTTTTTTTTAATTTTATTTTTTTATTTTAATAATGATATTATTAAATAAACAAATAAACAAATAAATACATAAATAATATTAGTAGTAAATGCATTAATTAATTTGTTCATTTTACATTTTGCATATACAATAGAAATAATAAATAATTAAAATAAATAACTAATATTAATGTAATTTATTATTTTACATTTTATTTTAACAGTATTAAATATATTAATCCACACAAATAAATAATGTTAATATTAAAAGTATTTAATTATTTAAGCCTTTCCCATTGTGCATGTGTGCAAAAAAAAAAAAAAAAAAAATAGTAAAAAATAATTAAAAGTAATGTTATTTATTAATTTACATTTTTATTTTAATACTAATATTAATACATTTATTAAATACCTAAATAAATTATAGTAATACTATATATAATATTGATTTAATTAAGATATCGATTTATTAAAATTTTAATGCTAGTGTTTTTTAATGCTTTACAACAATATCAATATGTGGCGGGGGCATCTACCAAAATATAAATAAATAAATAATTATTAATAAATTTTTATGCAAATACAAATATTGTACAATTGCATCCTTGCTGCACAAATCCTAAAAAAAACTCTTTGCTTTATCAGCCTCTTCTCTTGTTATTCAAGTTTTGGGCGCTGTGCTGGGTCTCACTAAGAATCACTGAGTGCAGTGGCATTTACTTCAAGCTGCGTTCTGTCTTTTTGACATTTTTCTGTCTTTTCTGCTCCTCTCATGCTTTATGGTTAGGTAAGCAGGCCTTCAGAAAACCTACAGCCCTTGCAAATGGGCAAAATGAAAGATGCTCCTGCTTGAGCCACATTTCCCGCCCAATTAGAGGTAGACATATAACAGATTTGATGCAAAGATGTAAGGGCACATTTTAAAAGTTACTTTCCAATACCCGAAGGAGTCAGCGATTTCTTTTTTCTGATTTCCATCTTTTTGCTTTGTTCAATTACAACAACAGCTAGTTTTTTAAAAACCATCACTTGCTTTTGTCAATTCAAAACCATAGGGAGGGAGTCAATAAAATCTGGCAGAGATTATGCTACTGAATGAAAGAAACTTGCTGAGTGCTGTCTCCTACACTAAAGCCTTTTTTATTGTGAGCCGTCCTCTATCAATAGTGATTAGCATGTCTGGAATGGCCGAGGACAGATGCGGCATTATGATAAAAAGAAAACTGTAAGCCTTCATCCCTAAAACAAGCCCAGCGCAACAGATGGTTTTATAGCCAAGCGTGAATACAAAAAAGACCCATTTTATACATGCTCCCGGTCTTTCTGTTAATCTTTTTATCAAAACATAAAGTATCAAATTCTCTCATGCATTTCAATTTTCAACAACTTGTTCTTGATGCCAAGTAAAACATACCAACTTTTCATCTTTATATTCATCATATATAACATCATTTCTGTAGATCAGCTGTTCATGTGTCAACAGATTGGTTCAGAAAACAATTTGATTCTTTTACATTTCATCTACGGTGTACATACCTCTCTCATGCTCCCCACTAAAACACTCCTATAATGTTATATTGTTTGTTTTATTAATGAGGAATGCTTGTGTAACTACTTCTACCACAGTTCATTTTGTTGCAACATTAGGCTACTAATGAATCATAACTTATTTGCATTTACATTCAGCAATACTAAAATCATATGCCTAAAAGGTTAATAAAATAAAAAAATAAATTTGTAAAAAGCTGTAAATGATACTCAGTTAAATAGAGTCAATTGAGTTGACTATAAACAAATTGATCAGTCTCTTGTGTCTGAATAGATGCTTTCAGAAAACAATTATTTTTTTTTTTTTTTTTGATTCATATTACAAAAACCCACAAAAAATTTTCGAGAGTAAAAGCCATATGTACACTGAAGTTGAAAACATGACTCAAAGGTGCAGAGAAGGATGGGTCTTTTTAATAATAAAAATAAAACAAAATGAGCAAAAAACTTGCCCCAAAGGGGGAAAAACAGGCAGACAGCAGGCCAGGAACAAGGGGAGAGCAGCAGGTACATACAAACATACAAAGTACTTCTTACATATAACAACAGATCCAGCACAGGACTGCAGGCACAAAGGAGAATAAATAGGGGAGACAAGCGAGGGGAGGAGTAATGAGGGGAGACACACAGGTGGAGCAACTGGAAACAATAATGGAAATAACAAGAAGGGTCTGGGGTCAGACAATGAGACAGGAGAGCACATGGCACCAAAAAACACACAACTAGCCATGTACTCACACAAAACATAGTGTCCTCTGGTAGTCAACTAGGGCCACACCATCAGAATGCTGTGACACATTCTTAATTAAATTAACTTTCCGACTGATTAAACCCAATTTTGAACAAATTATTTAATCTTAGGGTTAATGCATAAATCTGTCAGTAAAAAAAATTCATTGATTCTTTTTCAATCTGATCTCCACGGCTTAATTTGTATGTAATTTATGGGGTTGCTAATTTATGCAATTCACTGCAGATCTCACTTGTATCTTACGTACAAAATTCATTGGAATTTTAACTTCATAAGTATGTATTTTACGAGTTGCACAATTCGTATGAATTTGTACGAATGACCTACACCTAACCCCACCCCTAAACCTACCCGTCACTGGGGTCTAGGCAAATCTTACAAAATCGTGTAAGGATGTGTAAAGTGAGGTCTTAAGAACTTAAGAACACATTTAGGTTTTACTCACACTAAGCGTTTTGAACCCGCGCCCAAAAGTCGTTTGACCCCCAAAGCCGGTTCATTTTGACTAGTGTGAGCACTGGGGAAGCGCCAGAACAGATGATACTATTTTTGTAGGCTCCAACTGTCATCATCATTAGACCGCAAACATATTCTATTATTTCTACTACACTACACTTTTCAATAAATTTAATTCAATCAAGTATATCTAGGTTTATAATGAAACACTGGTTCTTACCTATTTACCTTAGCTGTCTCGTAATAATTTTCTGATACATACAAATTAGGGGAAACTCTCAATTACGCGGCTACATAAATTATAAATGAATTATTATTAATTATTCGGCCAGAATGTATTAAAAGCGAAAGTGGTTTTCTCCATTATCTCATTCATAAGGTAAAGGCGTGCTCTGGCCTGGATAGTTTTAGTGCAAGTGTGAGTGCAGGCTTAATTTGATTTATATGTTATAAATAATTTAATCTCTATTATTCACTTATATGATAAATATAATAAAAAGCATTTTTTGTCACAAAACAAATTTCCATATTAAGCGGCTCTATATTAAATGCAGTTAATGACTCAAGGGGCCTCTGACTAATTAAATCCAATTAATGAACAACTGAATCATTCTATCGATTAAATGAAATGCCACTTAGTTCAGTTTAGTTTTTTTTTTATTTTTTTTGGAAAATGCAATCAAATCCTGAGTCTGAGATTTTTTTCATTTTTTTCCCCTTGAACATCCAGTTTCACTCAGAAATTTGTCCAGATTTTAAGGAAACAAGATTTGGTTGCAGGCTTCCCTATTTTATAATGTTTTAAAAGACTGAACACAATGGATAAAAAGAAGGAGTGTTTTAACCTTCTCTTGCTCCTCATGAGAAATCAAAGGTCCAGTTGAAACATTTTTCCTTTCCAAGCAACAAGAATACAGCAAAAACTGTACCTAATTAAAACTTAAAAATTACATACTTTTCAAAAATATCTCAAAATCATCCACATAAGCAAAATGAACTAATTTCCATATTAAATGTTTTTCTCAGTGCAAATGGAGTCCACTGGAGTCGATGACTCAAGAACCTCTTAGATTGATTCAATCCAAAACTATAAACAAATCATTCAAACTGGATCAACGCTGAAGCACTGAAATAGTGAAATTAAAATCAAAGCGCCCAATCATATTGCATACTACATTTATTCTCATCAAACATGCAGTTTCACTCCAGAAATACTTCGATTCAGAGGGAGGCAAATTGGGTGGCGAACAGCATTTCATGTTAGCATTGAAAGCGAAGCCAAGGACCGAAGTAATTGCACTGAGTCAATGACTGTATCCCAGCTTAATGAGGGATTTTAATAAGGATCATTAATATTTCCCACAGCACACAAGGTCACCTACTGCACTGGCGACCTTCAGCCACACTGCCGGCATGTTGCAGAGAAGCACTGATTGAAGAAAAATCGGAAACCGTCATTCCCGCGAGACCTCAGCTTTTGAAGCTAATCCACACACAGCAAAGCCTCAAAGAACAGAGAAAATCGACAAGATTAGCAAGGTTGCAATCACAGCCAGGTGAGCTCTCACACCTCTGCAGGGTCAAGCAGCTGAGCTTGTTCTTGTCTCCTGAGTTCGTTTGTAGCCTCTTGATAGTCCAGGAGGGCTAGGGGCGCTTGCACCCGTCGGCGAGGCCGGTCAGCCGCCAGAGTCTGTGTAGAGAGGGCTGCCCCTTCCGCATAGCAGAGACTTGTGGCCGGGAGGGGAAGTGGGTGTGGGCTGAACACCTGTTCCACCCAGGTAGGGAGTCCTTGAAGCGGCTTTGAGGCCGGTGGAGCCTGGTGGGGCGTCATACTGACGGTGATCTGTCTGTAGAGGGGAGAAAGCGGGGAGGAAAAGGTTACGAGGAGGAAGCTTACATTATCTCTTCTGCTGATCTGAGGGAGAACTTTAGATGCATTTAAAGACTGATGATACTGAAGACAAAGGAAACAAGGAGGACGGTTTTAACTCTTTGTCACACACCACGTGAGCAAATTGAAAGCATTTCCAAACAATCCTCAAGTAATGCAAGCGTAGCTTAAAAAAAGCAGGAGAATCTACACTAATCAAAACTACTTTTATTGTACTTAAAGAGATAGTTCACCAAAAACATGAAAATTCTGTCATTAACTTAAAGAGATAGTTCACCAAAAACATGAAAATTCTGTCATTAATCACTCACCCTCATGTTCCGTAAGACCTCCCGTTCATCTTTTGGAACACACACACAAAATAAAGATAGTTTTTATGCATTCTGAGAGTTCTCTGACCCTCTGAAAGACAGCAATATAAATAACCACGATCAACATGAGGATCAAGCTTACGTAAAATTACGGTTGAACCACTGGTATCACATAGGATTATTTTACTAATCTCTATTTTCACGTTCTGGACCTTTATGGTAATAGTGCATTTGCTGTCTATAGGGAGGAGTCAGAGAGCTTGCAGAAAGCATCAAAAATATCTTAATTTTTATTCTGATAATGAACAGAGAGATCTTCTGAGTTTAAAATGACATGAGGGTGAGTAATTAATGACAGAATTTTCACTTTAGAGGATAGTTCACCCCTTAAAGGGATAGTTAAAAGAAAAAGAATTTGTTGTTGTTGTTGTTTTGTCAATTTGTTCTAAACCTGTATGAATGTTTTTTTTTTCTTCTTCTAAGCATAAATAAGTTGATGGTTCCCATTGAAGTTTCCATAGTATTTTTTTTCTTCATACTATGAGAGTGTCAATAGGGACCATCAACTGTTGGTTGCTTTCATATTTTTTAAAATATCTTTTTTTTTTTCAGCAGGAGAAAGAAACTCATACAGGTTTGGAAAAACTTGTGGCTGAGTAAATGATGACAGAATTTTCATTTTTTTGGTAAACTATATCTTTAAGTATTAAGCTTCGGATACAGTGGAGTGCAGGAAAGTATTCAGACCCCCTTAAATTTTTCACTTATTTTTAGCCATTTTGCTAAAATCATTTTAAGTTCTTTTTTTTTCTCATTAATGTACACACGAGTACCCCATATTGACAGAAAAACACAGAATTGTTGACATTTTTGCACATTAAGTATTCAGACCCTTTGCTCAGTATTTAGTAGAAGCACCCTTTTGATCTAATACTGCAGCCATGAGTCTTTTTGGGAAAGATGCAACAAGTTTTTCACCCCTGGATTTGGGGATCCTCTGCCATTTCCTCCTTGCAGATCCTTTCCACTTCTGTCAGGTTGGATGAGTAGCGTTGATTCTGGACAGCCATTTTCAGGTCTCTCTCTTCAGAGGCGGCTCAATTGGGTTTAAGTCAGGGGGCTCTGGCTGGGCCAGTCAGGAGCTGATCCGCTTGCCCAGTTGTTGTGAAACCACTCCTTTGTTGGCACTGGCTGTGTGCTTAGGGTCATTGTCTTGTTGGAAGGTGAACCTTGGCCCAGTCCTGAGGTCCACAGGCACTCCGACTGCATCTCTGGAGCTCAGCCACAGTGATCTTTGGGTTCTTCTTTACCTCTCTCACCAAGGCTCTTCTCCCCGATAGCTCAGTTTTGGCCCAGGCTGACCCGGCTCTAGGAAGGGAGTTCTAGTGCGTCCCAAGCGTTTTCCATTTTAAGGATTATGGAGGCCACTGTGCTCTTAAAGGAACCTTAAGTGCGAAAGCCAGAATTTTTTGTAACCATGGCCAGATCTGTGCTGCTTGCCACAATTCTGTCTCCTGAGCTCATCAGGCAGTTCCTTTGAGCCTCATGATTCTCATTTTGCTCCTGACATGCACTGTGAGCTGTAAGGTCTCTTATATATGAGCAGGTGTGTGGCTTTCTAATCAAAGCTGAATCATGTATAATCAAACACAGCTGGACTCAAATGAAGGTGTAGAACCATCTCAAGGATGATCAGAAGGAATGGACAGCACCTGAGTTAAATATATGAGTGTCACAGCAAAGGGGTCTGAATACTTAGGACCATGTGATATTTCAGTTTTTCTTTTTTAATAAATGTGCAAAAATGTCAGCAATTCTGTGTTTTTTCTGTCAATATGGGGTGCTGTGTTGTACATTAATGAGGAAAAAAAAAAGAACTTAAATGAAGATTTAGCAAATGGCTGCAATATAACAAGAGTGAAAAAATTTTAGGGGGTCTGAATACTTTCCGACCACTGTACATAGATATTGGTTGGGTTTATTTTTTTATTTTTTTATTTTTTTTAAATCTGTACAATTGTGAAATTTTTCATTAAATTAAAATTTTCTATCTGAATACATTTTAAAATGTTTTTATTCTGTAAAGCAAAGCTGTTTTTCAGCATCATTACCCCATTTCATTTTCACAACCTTAAAAATCATTTATTGCGTTTTTCTGCTCAAGAAAATTTATTTAAATTTTAAAACCAGTTGTACTTATTTTTTGTGGAAACCCCTTTAATAGGATATTTTGATGAACAAAAATTAAAAAGAACAGCATTTTTTTGTAACATGGGAACCTTTTTTTTAAAGTCTTTACGTCACATTTGAAAAAATTCAGTGCACCCTTTAGAAAAAAAGTAATACCCTTTTTTTCAAAAAAAAAAAAAAAAAAAAAATACCCTTACTGGCCCCAAACTTTACAAAAGTAGTTTAATTGCAAAAGTTTGTGTTACCAACATGAATTAAACCTTGAGTCATAAACAATTCCACAACCATAAACCATAAAATAGCATATAGCACTTCTCAACTGATACTTTTCACCAGAGTTAAAAAAAACACTTCGAAGAAGACTAAATCATAGAGACTTATGAGTGGCACCGAAAGCAGTGCAACATGTTAACAACTTATTTGAACTCCTGTAGCAACCGCTACAGTGCCCTCCCAGCTAACAGGGAACATCTGACAAGGTTACAAATTATGTTCACAGAATGTTAGTTAAAAATTTTCTGGTCTTTAATGCTCTCAAGACATTGGCACAAAAACAAAGGAACGAAAAGGAGAAAGGAGAACACCTCCTTTCCCTTCAGCAATGCAGAGTTATTTGACTCTTAGGACAAAAACGAGCAGCTGAACACCCAGGGGAACACCAGGGGCCGATACAAACACACCGCATCAGCTATAAGTCTCAGCAAAAAGCATGCTGGCGCTGCATGAGTCTAACTAGCAATATATAGATATACAGCGCTAAGCAGAAAATGTGTGTTTGTCTCAGTCCGTACACTATTAGAAAGAATAATATCTGAGTCAGGAGCTTATTTCTGTCCGGAGGGACACCGGAGTACTGCAGCTTGTACAACCTGAAAGATTTGATTATCATGAACCTGGGCCATTCTACCAAACAAGCGTCATTAGTGAGTAAAAAATAACTTTAATAATGAGCAGCAGCTTGTACTATGTTTATATATTTTTCTAAACAAAAAATAGCAACTTTGTGTTTTTTTTATATTTTAGATTTTTCATAAGGATATTATTATTACTTGTTTCCATTTGTCATATTAGAAAAAACCCCAGTATAAAACAGAAATGCCGTTATGATCAGATTTCCCTTTCTAAAATAACTAATTATCCCATAAATTGGTCAGAAAACACTATAATGACACCGCCATCCTTTCAAGAAGTCATTGTCAACCTGCACCATGATCTTATAATTAAAAAGTGAATATTTGTTGAACTATCAGCATTACATTAAGGAGCTAAAATGAATATATTTACAAAATATGTTTTACAAATGCAATGTAATTTGCATTCATAAAGTTTATATTATTGAAAAACACAGATCTTATTCACCAAATTTAGCAATTCACAAACTCCTAATATGCTGTACAATTTGAAAATGCAAATTGTAAAATTTGCTTTTACAAAATAGGACTCAAAATAAGACAAATGCAAAGTACCATTCATAAATACAAAAGTATGGTTGCACATTTCTGAACGTTTCATGTCTAAAAGTTTTTTGAATCTACAGTGGCATTTGTCATGTGGATTTGTGACTATTTTGAGACTCTCTTTTCAAAAACCAGTTTACACTTTTCTTTAACTTTTGTTCTCTTCAATCAAGGTGTAAGTTTAAAGTCTAGCCAGTCAGGGACATTTTGTGTTCACCATACTGCATATGCATCAATATAATTTACATCAGGTCCCAGACTCCACAATGGACATGCCCAAAAATGCCCTTAGAACAAGCACTGAAATATACAATTACCTGCAGGTGATTTTGTGCCAAAATCCCACAGGTTTTGCATGGAAAAGATAAGGGAAATGTTTTCTCTTCCATCAGGACAGACTGTGGCCTATTTTCTGGCTGCTACCCACCAGTTAGTAACTATATTATCTAAATCATTTCAGTATAATTGCAGTATTCGTGTTCTGCAATGTCATTTTTGTCTCTCTGTCTCCGTACAGTTTGTATCTCTTGTACAAAAACCCACCCACGTTTTTCTTGTTCTCTCTCTCTCTCGGCTAAAATTTAAGGTAAGGTGTTGTTCTGTCTGGCCTGAGCTAAGGTGAAAATTAAAAAACCCACAGGGTGATAGCCGAGAGTGTAATTTTGATTCACCCCGTTTTCCAGCGGGGAAAAAACTAATCAAACAGCCACAGATGCAAATGAGGGAAGGCCAACTGAGAGAAGGAAAAATATTGTCTATCTGATATTTATATGTGGTATAGGTTATTCCTCACCAGAAAGCA